>NW_009185936.1:0-50543 GCF_000690835.1 Fulmarus glacialis
GGTGGGGGTGGGAAATCTTGAAAAAAATGACCAAGACCCAGGCCAAGTGGGCTGTAGGTTCCCAACACCAGGTGATGCATCCAAAAGAGAGAATTCAAAGCCAACAGGTGAAATGTCAGCTTCCCACCTTCCTCTACACTCACAATCCTGCTGAGTCAGTAGTTTTGCCACTAGTATTACTGTAGCCAGAACTTAATCCTTGTTGTTTTAGCACAGTACCAGCAATCACAGATATATTATTTTTTTAATGTAATTTTTTTTACACTGCTACTGCTTATGCTTGCTTTTGCTGCATTTCTGAATTAAGTTTTACTTATGATCAGCTTCATTTTCAGATTTGCAGCACAGCATTAAAAGGATTTCAGAGACCATAGGAAATGTTTATTTGTTTAACAACTGCTGGTTTTCTAGAGACTTTGTAAGTCACTACACAAACACTTCAGTGCTGGTTTTATAAACCTTTAGTATTACAAAACAAGTTTTGGCTCAAATTTAAGTTGACGGTGCCCCTTCATAAACACAGGCACAACTTAAAATTGCCTGATTTCCTTCCTCGGCCTTTAAAAATCACCTTTCTGTTGTTTTTAGAATATTAAGATATGTTTTAATAGCAATACATATGCAATCACAGTTAAAACTACGTATTTTGGTCATGTTTTAAGAATTATTTATAACCATTCTTTCCTCAAGCCATCTGGTGAAGCAGGCTTCCAGTAAAATCAACTGCTTTGTAAAAAAGAAAGAAAAAAAAAAGGGGGAAAAAAAACCAAACCCAAAACCAACAAACCAAAAAACACACTGGTCTCTAGTAAATTAAGAGTGTGTTTTAGAACAGGATTGAAATAAGTCGGAAACCAGTTAAAAATCCCTATTCTGAGTCATTAACTCAAGTTCATAGTGGAACTTTTATTAATTGATCCACTATTCAAACTATTCCTAATTGTGTGGATTGTAAGTACTTTTACCTTTAAAGTGAAAAGAGACTGCTGGATGCAAAGTTATAGGCTTGAGGGATTTTCAAAGAACCTTTCTGCTCATCTCTGCTTTTGTCTACAAAAAACATGAAACACCAGCTCCTTTCAGCAAAACCAATGACAGGTTGCCAGGACTCCTGGCTTAGGAAAAGGCAACTCTTCAGGAGAGCCCCTGAAGCTCCTAAATTGCACATTCATGCTCTCCCTTCATGCCAATGCCTTCTGCACTGGTTCAAAGAGGTACTCTACTTTTCCACGAAAGGCAGAAAAGCATCTGTATCTTGAATAAGAACTGAAAATACAAAGCAGGAATTAATGCTATATTAATGTGAGATGAACTGAAACAAGAGAGAAATTCTGATTTAAATCTGCTAAGCAGCTTTAAACCACATTGACATAGCTGCACACATGTATGCATGCATACACACTTCCACTTTTTCCTGATTTTCTTCAAGGTTACACACAGACTGTTCTTATGGATGCTAGAGCATGTGAATATGTATGCATGCATGTCTGTACACACACGTATTAAAAAAATTGAGATGTGAATCTTGTGTAAATAACACATTTATTGAGCTTCTCTATGCCCACACATCATCATTGCATTTCAGATGCAGAATCAGTAGTAAATTCAGCCAAAGACAAGATTAACATAATTTCCAGAAGTAGCCCGAGTTTTTCTTCAGTTGTCTGTACATCCCTCAAATGAATCCAAGCTTTGTTCACTTCAAAAGAAGCAACTCATACACAATAGGTTTGCAGTAAGAGAACATGACACACTCAAGGCAAGAAATCTTCTTCTTTTAGCAGTTTTTGAATACAAAGGGACCACCTATCATTTAGTGCTCTGACTCAAAAATGCTCAAGTAACTCATGAAGTTACTATCCCCTGTTCTCCACCATCTCCCCATTGCAGAGGTGGGTGAGCTCCTGATTACCACTTTGCTTCAATACACCAGATTATCAACCACTATTCAGGACTGCTTAACAAACCAACAGTGGCAGGATTTCAGATTATGGCCGAACCAATGTAGTACCTTCTCTCTACCCCCCTCACAAATTGCATGATCAGACACACACCAAAGCAGATGCAACTGTCACCAGCTGAAGGCAATACAAGCAGGCAGTTACATGGCCTCAGACATGACAGAACCTCACCTATCGCACATCAGATTCAAGGTGGAATAGTCACCATATCAGCTATGCTAATGCAAGCCATCCTGGATCACTGTCAACGAATTAAGTAGAAATCTAGACTTTTATACTAGCTCTTCTTCAGATATACAGTCAAATGTCAACTAATAAGTAAACTAGTAGAGTGGCTGGACTCACTAAAGCAATTTCTGAAATATACCTCCACATGTCAATTAGCAACAAGAAAAGAGCTTTCAACAGAAGCTCACTAAGAAAAGAAATGAACAAAAAAAATCAAAACCAGTAGAACTGGGAAAATAGCTGCCTTCAAATACCCAAAAAACCTTCTGCATTTTTCTTTACTAGAATCTTATCCAGGATTAATTTTGTTTTGAAACAGCCAAGAATGCTTTCCTATAATTAATTTCTAACCAGCACTGGACATTCTGGACAATGAGTCCAATTGAGTCTACAAATCCCAGAAGCACTCTTCTTCCAGTCCGGAATTGTTTGTAACATTGAAATGAATGATAGGTGGGAGAACAGTAACACAAAACGTGCAAGACAGGGAAACAGAAAGGGGCAGATGTGTTAATTCCACACAGTTAACCATAGTAGAGATGAATGTCAACGTACTTTCTGTTTCCTCTGCTACTGAGCATTCAAAGCCTCTGGTTTTGTTACTCACCAGATCATCCAAGAGTGCCTGCTTATTCTTCCTTTTTATAATCTGTTGTAGTTGTTCTTCTTTCTGTATGAGCAGTCGCCTTTGTTCGTTTTCCTGTCGCTCTACCTCTAAAGCTTCTTCCAGTTCTTCCTGCTCCCGCGTCTGAAATGGAAATTAGAAATCAACTCATAGCAATCTTCCTCCTTGGGTGGACAGAGCTCACCCACAGCTCTACTGCCTACCAAAGGACCTAGGACAGACCAAGCAACGGGAATGCAGCCAAATTCTACCTTTTAAGGTAGAATTCTAAGTAGAATTTTAGGTAGAATTTCAAGGCGATTATGATGATTCTACCTCCTCTTATTGTCCAGTGCAAAGTTAGATCTTTTTTTTTTTTTTTCCCCCTTGCTGGTCTCTGCAGTAGAAAGTAACCATTTGGATCTTGGCTCTTTAAATGTTGGAGTACGACAATAGGTTTTCCTTACACCTTCACTCTAAAATGAAGGCACCCACTCTGCTCCCACACATCCTACTTCTCAAGTGATGTAAGTGGGTGACCAAAAATATAATCCCACAATACCATTCCTGATCACCCCCCTGATCAGCTGCATCTTGTGCGCAAAGTACGCTGTGTGCTTCTTAACAGTGGTGTAGAAGAAAAATAAGAAATTACAAATCTGTGAATATTAATAGAGAAACTTATAAGCTAAAACATATTTAAGTAAGAACTGTAAAAAAAGTCACATTCCCAGAAAATGAGGAATTTTGCCTATAACTTGGATTGAAGTCATATGCCACAAGAGAAGAATATAAAGAAATAACTAGTACAGAGTGACCAGTTTTTGTTTCAGGATTTACTTCTTGAGAAGTCTCTTAACCTGTAGACTATTAAGTCATCTGTATTCAAAGATCATAGTGGAAGAAAAAAGAGGAGGGCTCAAAGACCAGGGCAGGGGAAGGATTACAGCTAAACAACTTTATGCAGAAGAGGGAATCAAAAGAACGTTAGTTTGGTGGTAAGAAGGTATAGGACAATAACATACAGAAAACATTTTCCAAATCTTCCCCACCAAAAATACTAAAGCAAAGGGAGATCCAGTAAAAACGCAGAGATAATTAAAATTTTATAAAACTTAAATGGATGATTAATCCATGGAAGCAGTTTCAGCAAAATATTATTGCAGCCAAGAGCTTAATAAAATCTGTTCTTGTAACAAAAAGACCTAAAATTATATCATAAAGCATAGCAACCTGATACATGTCAGAATATGCTGAAAAACATTCCTTCACCAGGCAGATCAAGCCAATGGGTCCCAGTGAGGCCCAGTTACTCCTAGATGCATGAGCTGACAGATCTCATCACCTGCCACCAAGCCAACAGAAGCTGCTTTCATTTTGTAACTGGCAGTGACACTGGTAAAGAGCTGTCACCAACCAGTGACCACCTGCAACTGGATTCTCTTTGCATTTAACGAAAGGAAGGAAACAAACAAAAAACTCCAAGTTGCTAACTGAGGTTATTTCTGAGAATTAAGAGATCTACTTAGTACAGTCAACAGAACTGAAGAGCTCAGGGTCTTTAAGACATTCCAAGCTTCTTCCACGTTTATGTACAAAGACTGCCTGGAATTTGCACTGGAACAGAAGAAAACTTGTAGGGAAGTGCTGACAGACCTAGTCTGAAGAACCAGCCCAGAAACATTATAGTCAGAAATAAGTAAACTGATATACAAACCTAAACCAGATCAGACTACAGGAAAAAGGAAGAATTATCACAAGTCAGATCAAATTCTTTCTGAAAGGAAGACCAAACAAAATAGTAAAACAGAAGAGAAACAAGCTTAATAGGCAGCGAGGGTTGTGTCAAGCTTAGAAATAATCTAGGCACAGTCCCAACATCTAAAGAAATAAAGATGATCATGGTGAAGCCTGGAGTAAACTCAAGAAGACAAGTGGAAGAAGTAAATAGAAGGTGTAATAATGCTTCTCCACATTCAAGAAAGGACAATCAAGAAAACTTAAACACATTTACATCGCGGAGTTCAGACAAAACTATTTCAAGACTGAACAAAGCAGCAAGTAAAATTAAACATACAGTAACAAAGTAGGAAGTAACAAGTCATCCTTTGACTGGAGAATTACAGACTTTTAAGGAAAAAGGCACATTTCGGAAAACTGTAGTCCACTCAGAATGCAAGACTATATGTTGACTGAACTAACTATAACAAAAATAAACCCCTTCTCCAAGAATTCTTTACCTTTTTGTCCAAACCTGTGTACTTAAACACTGCATCAAATCCAGAGATCTAACAGATGGGCTAGTACACGAGTAGCAAGGTCATTAGGAACTGGCTACAAAGATAAGAAATATGACTTGTATTGACAGAACAAGCAGTTATTCAAATCCTGAGGTGACAGGTTCAGTAACTTAGTATTTTGATTTGTAAGAAAGAATGACATACTCATGAGGATAGAAGTAGCAGAAGTGAGATGAAAATAACTTACAAGGCCATAGATTTGGAAACATTAATTTATCAGTTAGAAATCAAAGAGGAAAAAACATGATGCATTACTTGACCACTACTGATTCTGAACCTCCTGTATGACAGTGCTACAAGAGAAGAACAGTCTTAGGATCACGCATCTCAGCATACTTCCAGTAGAGATGGGAAAACAGTGTTCTTTTGTAAGAGCTGTTGTCAGCTACAATACTGCATTCAATTCTGGTCCCTTCTGCCTGCAAAACACAAATTCAAACTGCAAGAGGCAAAGGGTAGCAAAAAAGGGACAAAGAATATCTATATTCCTCAGAAGTAAACTATTACAGTGGTCAGAAAAATTTATGTCAGGCCAAGAATGAAGGGGCAATGACTGTCCATAAGAAGTTTAGGCAAGAAATTAGCACACCTTTCAGCATTTAAGGAGTAAAGACAGTCCAATACCTGCCAAAAAGAGCTAGAGAGAGAAAGCACCCTTTCTTGGGAGAGGGGTAAATTTATGGGCAAGGTCATGCAGTTTTTGTAATAGCAACTGCATCAAGTCTATTACTATGTTTCAATTGTTGAAAAAGAAATGTTGAATGTTTCAAATGTTGAAAAAAGAAATAAAAAAGAAATTTCTCCAGATGACCAGTAAGTCTGGATTCACCCAGGCTTGTCCAGCTTCCATCAGACAACGTCTAGCACAGCAAGACCATACAGTACAGAAAACAGAAGGCCCAGGGGGCTTGGGTGGGTACAGAGTATTACTGTGCTGCTTGATACGATCACACAGGTAGTGCACAGGCTGCCTGCGAGTCACTTACATGAAGGGAAGGTGGGCTGCAGGCAAAGCACACTATTCTCATGGTGACCCTAGAGGTTGCACCTACATTGTAAAATAAGACATGTAGCCAAAGATTTGGCAGGTCTCTTCAAGCTCTGAAGCATAGGATATTGCACAGTGTCAGAGACAGGATAACAGATCAGAGATGGACCCCTGGGGGAATTTCCTTGCCTTTAAAAGGAAGAGGTTCAAACAAACATTTTTCAGATTCCAGTCTCCTCCTGTGAAATCCTAGAGCTAAAGAAATCATTGGGAGTTTTGCCACAGACTTCAGGGGAGTGAGGATTTCACCCCTACTGATTTGAAAGCAAGTCCTTAGTGCAACTGGAATACAAACACAAAACCTTGTTATGTCACATTCTGGGCAGACATTTTCCTTCAAGACCTGATAAGAATGTGTATTTTTATACTGAAAAAAAAAATTTAACAGATTAAACTTTTCTTACAGAAAGAAATGCTTGCAAGTTTATTTTTAAAGAACAAAATTATATCTGAGGCATGTTTTCAATTAATAAATCTTCAAAGAACCATGCGTTTTGCATATAGATCATGTATACAATACTCCTGATGTTATTGTTATCAGCTCTTGAACAAAAGTTTTAATGTTTGTTTCAACATCTTTCATTTTAAATTTTGCATAAACCAGACCTGTGCTTTCCCTCAATTTTACAACTCTCTCCTGGGAGCTTCGTAATGTCTGCGTCTGGATTCCTTTTTTCCTTCGGATGAGAAAGGAATGATTGTCCTGGTATAGGAATGAACTTGGTCTCTCCTGGATATTGTCCAACGACACTGCCAGCACGCATGCAGTGGTGATGTATTAGATGCAGATTTTACTGCCTGACCCGCTTTTTAAGCCCTTCCCAAAATAAAGCATAACTACATTTCAACTACCAATTTAATCTCTTTAAGCAGCACTAAATATCAGTATCGCAGAATATTAGCGTATTATGGTTTTTGAATACAAAGTGAAGTCCGCATTGTGCCTTCAGCTTTGACTTTTTTTTAAGATATTACAGAAAGTACTCCACTTCAAAAATCTAATTCTTTAACTAGTGAATAAAAATTGTAGGGGAGAGAAGTTAACTAACCAGTTTTATCTTATTTTTCTGAATGACTTCTTTGTTATCCTTCTGGTACAGCTCCATTTTCCTTTTGGTGTTTTCCAGATCCACATTGTTGGTCAAGTTAAATACTGCATAAATATTAGAAAGACAGAAAGTAAAAGTATTAGGTTGGCAAGCATGACTATGAAAAAGAAACACTACTCTTATGTCCCTTCTAGCACCAGATATAAACATCGCAATAACAGAATTTATTTAAATATGCCCTGTAAAGCAAGACACAATCTGCTAAATCACTGCAAACTTCAACAGAAGCCAGCAGAGTTCCTTTAGGTTTATACATCTGTAGGAGACGAAAATTTGAGTTTTGCATCCTATTTTGTGATACTGATAATGATACACATGAATAATCATAATATTATTCATAAAACATTGACCTTTTCAAGTAGCAGTTACAGCTAAGAACACAGTGATTCCTATAAAATTAAAATTAGACTAAAAACATACATATTAAGATAAGGTTAGAAATTAAGTCATTCCATTTCACAAGAGTATCTAATGCACAAAGACTACAGAGACTGTTTGAATTCTCAAGTACACAAAAGTTTTCACATCATTTGATAACTCAAAAAGGCACCAATGTACAACTACCTTTATTATGAGGAATCTGCAGATGCAGATTAATAGGTTAAGTGACATTCTTTTTATGTCTCTCGATAGTGACAGACTATATCCCACGTAATTATGAGCAGCAAGCAAGCTCCATAGTTTAGCACAACATTCTCGATTATCTACACATGGCATGGAAGATACCTCAAGAAATTGAACAGTTTCTACAATCAACAGCTTGAAAGATGTAGATGGCTTGGATGATTAGTAATTTAATACAATGCCTGAGCCTTTCACTTCTAGGTCACTGGTTCAATTGTGGGTCAAGTGAATTCCAACTGAAAGCCCTTATCACTGGGAAGTCGCCTGGTGATCACCATCCAGAGTGGATGCTGCACTCGTGCCCCTGGCCTTAAAGCTATTGAAGACTGCCAACATACAGCACTCAAAGCCTCAAAGAGCTTTGTCGCATGGCTACAGTAAATTCACAAGAGCAGCAGAGAAATTTGCACTGCCACTGATAAATCCTTCACAAGAAAACAATAGCATAGTGATTGCGCTAAGTCAAACCCTGAGGAAGGGAAGGAGGTTCTAGTGGAAATGCCAGCATGGGACTCAGAAGATTTTGGTTCAGTTCTTTCTTCCTAGGTTCTCAAGCGACTAGGGCCAAATGCACACTGGACACATGCACCACTGTCAAGGCATTTGTATAAGTCAGGCTGCTAGAGAGAAACAGAAGGAAGAAGCATGAAATCTGTTGTTACTCATCAGGATAGCACACGTCTCAGTTTGGTAAAGATTATATCCCTTCTCTCATCCTCTCCACAGGTAACATGGCAGAAATGAGCTTTTAAGAGGGTTCTAGGTAAACCAAACGATTAACAGCCTAGACTGGCAAACCAGTTGACAGCAGCAAAGGAAACAGCAAGAAATCAAAGCAGGGAGCAAATGGGGGCGGGGGAGAAAACAGGGAAGGTCCAAAATGCAAGAGTTGTGGGATACAGCTCAGTTCTACATAGCCAGCTGTATAGCAGCTCACTACTGCCAAAAAGGGGCAGTCCTGCTCTTACGTCCCTCTTCCCAGGCAAAGGTCTCACCCTTTCCCCTGCTCTGACTCCAGGACTCCCTGGATGCTTTGCAGTGTCAACAGAAACCCTCCAGTAACCTGAACTGGCTCAACAAAGGGGCCGGACAAGTGCCAGAGATGATACAAGGGAAGTAATAAAAGTGTACAGATGGGAATAGGAATACTCTCTTTCCAGGAGTACTGAACACCACATCATCTTACTCTTATCAAAAGTATTCAGTCCTTCCTTGAACTGCAACAAAAAGGGCTAGGTAAGATACAGCTGAAGAAATTCCTAACCTTAAGCAAATAAACAAAATGCTGTATTTATTTTTTCCCCCCTCTTTTCCAAATAATGAGCAATATCAAGAGGACTGACATTTTAATTCAGCCTGGCTCCTAAATCAGCTGAACTCTTCCATCCCCATGCCATCACCCTCACTTCAGAAGGAATATCTGAGATGAAGGCTGGTTTTGTGGTTTAAGCATTTGATTGGGAATCAACACCTGAGTTCAATTTCCAACTTTGCTACTGTTCCTGAGCAGATTGCTGGGCCTTTATACTGGAGGTCTCCCACCGGTAAGAACCAGGAGTAGGGGAATAAAGCTTCCTTTCTCCTATATGTCGTCTGATGTATCTCCGTCCTATAGCTATATGCAGCACTCATCTCCGTATCTCTTGATCTCATCTCAGGTGGAACCTCTGGGCACCGCTATAACCCAAACAAGCCATTCACAGTTCAGCTCCTTGGGTTTTGGCAGCAAGTTACTCATTTCAAATGTATTTATTCTTTTTCTCCCCAAAAGGCATAACAACATTTTCCAATTTCATACAAACATACACTTTCTGGTTGTAGCAACATTTCCTTAGTAAAACACATTATTTTAGTCTAAATTTTTAGTATTTTAATGGAGACTTGACCTCCAAATTTCCAGCCTACAGTTCCCAGCTGACAAGCAGCTTAATATTTGAGTATTACTGCAGAGAAGAATTGTCATGTGAAAATGCTGGCATACAATCAGACCAGGGCTCTGCAATGACAGCAGCTGGATGGGAATGTCAGCACTTCCTACAACTTAAATCCACACACCAACTCTCTAAACTCTTCAATGACGACACAAGAAAGAAATAGCATATGAGACATGCTGTGCTAGCAGGATGCCCAGATGCCATCTTCAGGTGCAAGAGGAGGAGCAAGATGATATGCCAAATGCCTTTACGCTCCTGAACATCTTGGGTATTTCTCCAAAAATAATCCAGCAATAAGCTGATGATCTAGGTTTTGCAACTATTGCTGCTTGAAACGTTCACAGGGTTTCCCCCCCCTTCTCAGTTATCTTTAATAGGTTCAACTAGTCACAACCTAGGTTTGTAAAACAAAAACTGTAAGATTTAAAACTCATACAGGGGAAAGTAGGCAAATTTTAGACATATGCAGATGCCTGCTTTTATTTAGAACTACTTACAAAAGCGGGTTTATTTTGCTACTTGATATGAAGTAACATTTCTATGTAAGAGATGTTTCTGCATCAATGTTTAGGAAATCTTCAATATCCACCTGCATAGTCACCTTAAACGCCCACTGCTCTGCTCGCAGCAAGGTGAAAGATGGTTTATTTCCCATTCTGTTTTCCTGCTGTGGCTGGAACCAAACCACAGGTAAAACCCTCTCAACGGTCAGATCTGTTCATACCATGCCAATTTTGCTCTGCCAGTCTTGCTCTACTCTGTCACTTGAGGATATGGTAGGACACCAGCAATCAGGAAGACTCATACTTCCAGCACCCTCAAAGGCCAGAGAAGATTTCTCCCACTGAATATGGATTCATAGTCATTGAACAGGAACATTACCTTGGTCCTAAGCATCTGCTCCTCAACACTAAGTTGTTCATGCTTCAAGACTTAAAACACTGAAGAGCTACATTTTGTTGCAACAGTGTTAAGACCTGGATGTCTCTATATCAATATCAGTGTCAATAGTGGTCCTTTAATAAATTAAAAGAATAGCTTCCCTCCTACAATAAACACTCCAGCAGCAAAACAAACTATGCTCTTTGACATTGCATCGTTATCAGTGGCCAACCAGCCAGCCAAAACATTTTCCAACATATTTCTAATATTTTTCATGAGCTTCAAATGTCTTTTCATCAGTATTCAGAGAATACAAATTCTTGCCATTGTATCCTCACAATTACAGCTGACAAGTCCATTTTATAAGGGGCATTAGGTCACAAAAAATAATTAAGAGATTATTTCTTTCTCTTCTCTCTTGTCTCCTCCACAAGTCACTTGGCATTTAAAAAACAAGTAGTATCAAATCAAAGAACAGTTACTAATACTCAACATCTTACCTTTTACACAGCTAGGACTATGCAGTATTTTTTTTATTTGGTCTGCTTTGAGTTTTGCCAGAAATTTTTTTTAAATATAATTCTTCCAAATGTTCCCTTTTTAAAAAATACAACAAAACAAATCATAAATCTAGAAGAACTAGAAAGAGTTAAAAAACCCTAACTTATATGCTACACCTATCCTGAAAAAATATTGGTATACATCTGAATATGACTGGCAAAGCAGATGGCTAGTTTGAAAAGGTTTCAAAGAAAAGCCAGACTTATTTTTGTCCATGTTGAAATATAGCATAAGCTGATATAAGAGGCCTGAAACCCTTCAGGGAAAAGAAACAGAAGCTGTTTTGTATGCAACAATTATTTATCTACTTATCCATCTCACATTGGTTGGTTTATAAAATGACTTGCCTTGAGACATCTGTTGAAGTATAACAGGAAGACTATTGTGTTTTTCTGAAACATTTCATTCTATTTAGGTAAAACTCCCTTCTTCTGACATTCAGCCTCTACAGGGAGACTTTCGCTGCTTTTCAAAACAACAACATTCATTATGCAATACTACATGGAAGTAGTAGGAAATGGAAAAATATTTTCCTCGTTATAAAAGAAAAAAGAAAAGGAGACAAAAATTTTAATTATATGGCACAATAACTTGTCCAGAGACAGAGCAGCATGAATGAATGTCACTCCACTGAAGGACTTTAAGTCCATCAAAATCTCCCTGTTTTAGTCTGAGATACTGCAAATTTTCTGAGACTTTTCCTCCTAGTTCCTTAAGAGACAGTAATGTTACCATGTAAAAATATTTGCTATTCAACTATTAAGAACATTCCCTCTCTAGCAAGACAGCAAATGATTACTCTGATGACAGTGTTTGATCTGCATTGCTGGTATGAGCCTGCTGAAAATTTTTAAATTAGTAAGTATTAGTTTGTTGTAAACAATATTCCTCCCACCCTGCTACAAAAAACAACTTCTTGATCATCATCTTCATAAATCACCAGCTAGAGACCAGGCATTTTAGAAGAGCAACTGCTTTGGGCAGAGCGCTATGAAGGAAGACACAACCACATCCTCAGTCTGGCCGGGGATTCCAAAGCCACTGCGGCACCTTCTGTTGGTGCTTTCAACGCCTGGGCCAACCTCTACCCCTGTACTTTTAAGAGGGGTAGGAGGGGGGTGAGGGGGAGAAAAGATGGAATAGATCTTAACAGGTCCCTTCCTACCAACATTTCTGTGTTTATAACAAAATAAATTTTCTTTTGTCAGAAACAAAAGAAAACCCACAGCTAAGCGAGAAAAATCTAGTTAGGTATTAATAATTATTTCTTTTATCCTCAGTTGTCTTTTATTGGGACAATAATTTTCCAGAAAAATATCTTAGCATAGTAATAAATGATTGAAATCACTCAGCCCCATCGGTCTAAGAAAGATCATTTTGGCTGGAACAGTGTGGTACTGAAATCTTTGTTCAGATGAGATGACTGAAATGGATCTTTGATAAAGCTGCTCAATTTCCAGTTGGGTTATTCCCATTGTCAGGACCAGCCATACCATCCTCGTGCACACACACAGAGGAAAAAAAACCACAGAACAATAAACAACACAACCCACAAGTGATCATAGATACCAAAATCCTCTCTTTCCAAAGATGACTTGTGAGATAAACATTCTGAGCAAGACAAGTCACTAGGCAGCTGGTATTGCATAAAATCTTAGAGCAGTAATGAGATACAGGAATCCGAAGGGCACAAATACAGTAGTCTCCTTCCAAGTTGAATGTACTGCATGTTTTTAAAAAGCAATAATTACTATTAACAATTGTGTTGCGGTCATGCCTAGAGGCCTCATACAGGTATCAGGAGAATGGTGCCAGGCAGTGTGTATACGCATGCTAGGAGGCGGGCCCTGCTCTGGAGAGCTTACACACCGGGTTTTGAAAAACTAGCTACAAAGGTACTCTGGGGAAGAAGAAAATCTTGCAGAAAGAGCGAGCAAAATTTGCATGATGTCCAGAGATTGTAACTTGTAGCAACACTCTAAGCTTTAACCTTGCCCCTCTCATCACATGGGCATAGACCTGACTTATTCCGATAGATGTTTCCACACTTTTCCCAAAGGCAGGTTTTAACCCTTTCACTTTATTTTTCTTCCTAGTGTTAATGACAAACTGTGTTTACAATGTTCTCAAATTGTCCAACTGATTTTTCTTCTGGGGAAAACCTGCTTTAAAATGTGGTTTCTATTTAAAGCCTTGTATAACACATTTTAGCCCAAAGCATTATTTAGTGGCTACATTCTAAACCACTTCAAAAATGTGTTTTTTATAAAAGAAATCTTAAGAGGTGACTACCCTAATGTTTGTTTGACCTTCCCCTCTCACACTTTTGCTGTACCGCCCAACTCTTTTCTTTAAACAGAAAAAGTCTGTAGGTATAACAATCCTGATATGAAGGGGGAAAATGTGTTTCAAGTGAGGTCATATACCACATCAATGGAATAAAGACAGTGCAGTTGCTGCAAACGTTGCAGCTGACCTACCTGAAACATTTGGAAAAGATACCAGAATTGTGGCAGGGTCACATGAAGTATACTTATACAGGATGTTTACATTTTGTCGCTGCCAAGCAACTACTTCATTTAATCCCCCACAAAAACTCAGAAAACAAAACTTACCAGCAAAAAGAAAACAGGGTAAAGCTACACTTTGACCATCCCACAGAAAAACTGAAAATTT
The DNA here is from genome assembly GCF_000690835.1 of Fulmarus glacialis. Taxonomy (NCBI): domain Eukaryota; kingdom Metazoa; phylum Chordata; class Aves; order Procellariiformes; family Procellariidae; genus Fulmarus; species Fulmarus glacialis. Next base: position 13,928 of record NW_009185936.1, read on the forward strand.
GGGGCAGGGGGAGAAATGGGAAATCCAGTTCTCTGGCTCCCTATCTTCCTAACCTGGCAGCTTGTACAACCACCACCAGCTACTGCCAGCCTGCTGTACATTGGCCCCACGAGGCAAAACTTTGCCCTGCATGACTACAAGCCTAGTTTTTCCGTATGCACAAATGAACAGGGAATTCACACACACACAAATAACTACTCTCAGCAGTAAAGTGTGAAGTAACCAGAATTGAAGACACCTTTAACACATTGTTCAGCCATGCCACACACAACATGCACAGCAAAAACACTGGAAGAAGTCACACTACCGCTACATACCAGACAAATGTCAGGTGGAGAACTCTGCCCAGGAATGCAGGCATGAGAGGGCTTGGGGAGGCAGGAACAACCTACTAAGTTTGAAAGCAAGATGTGTGCAAGGAGCTTTGTCACCAGGGAATGGAGAACAGGGCTTGAATTCTTACCCAAGGTGTTGTTCTTGAATCTAACCAGCCCTCCAGCTTCTGGATCTGCCTAAAAGTTAGTAGATCATAAGTGACCTCTTCGACAGTAAAAATTAAGAGCCTTCTGACTGCACCCCTTCTTTCCTCTCATCATCCTGGCTGCTACATGAAGAAATTAGGAGGTAGTCATACTTTCTATTCCTTTTAGTATTTTAGGTGTCCCTTTTGGGCAACTAACTCCAATTCCTAACAACTCTATCTATTGAGCTTCTACATTATACATTTGCAGGACCAGTCCAATTACAGACAAATTCACTCTTCTTCACAAGGTTATGAAGACCAGCCATGAACTCTGCTGCTTCTAAACCAAGTTACTAGTGCAGGCTCTGGAACCATTTGAAATGTAACAACCTAATACCAAGAGCTGGAGAATCATAACATTGTGCAAAAATTGATGAGATTCAGGCAACTTCAGACAGAACTTCAACTCCCTTGTTGCAGATGCTGAAAACCCCTGTAACAGCAGTTAAGTAGGAAACCTGTACTTAATGCTATATAAATAAAAAGCAGTTTTCCTTTCCATGAGCACACAGATTCTTCCAGGATGCTCTGGCTAAGATGCAACCATTCTTTCTATCATTCCCTCCTTCCCCTGCACTATCCAAAAAAATATACAAACAGAACAACACCCACATAGTCTCTTCCAGGTATTTGGACCCATATGAGTGTGCCTGGTGTTTCCCAGTCACACGATATAGCTCTTCAGCCTCAGCCTTCTAATGCCAACAAAAACACGATACATTACTCACAGCAGTAAGTGTACTGGATACACGTCTACAAAACACCACAGTGCAAAGAGGAGCAAGGGCTCCTTTGAGAAACCAAAGGGAAGTAGCATCTCCATGTTATCCTTCAAATCACATTCACTGCCCCTCCTGCATGTTCTAAGCCACCTCTTCTTCCTCCAGGACAAAAAAAGAAAAGCCTCAGAAGCTCATAAAACCCAAGAAACAAACCATTTAGGAGTCACTCCTTTGAACACATCCTTGTTTTTCTAAGCAAAATCCATCACTCCACCGTAAATCACAAGTCACCCTAACTAAGAAGAAAATAAACTCTGTTGATAACATAGTCCCTTCCCAAAGGGCAAAGTTCTGCTTCAGCTAATCCAAAGAGAAAGAAATCAATGTTTGTTCCTAAACCTTCTCCTTCTGCAAAGCAACATAAAATGCTACCACAGTGGTATGTAAGGTTATCAGCTTCAAAGCAGCTTCAGCTACTGTACTTGTAGAAGCAAAAATGATGAAAGACACCATATGGCTTCTGTCATGGTAGATAAAGCTAATGGAGGCATATAATGAAAATTTCAATTTCTCCTCTCTTTGTTTCATCTTTCCCAGTGCAGCACCAACAATCCCCTGCAAGGCTTTCTTTTCCAGCTATAAAGCACCACTTCCTCTTTGAATCACGTTTCTTCTCCGGCAGATAAAATGTTTTACTTAATGATGTCCTACAGTTCAGCAAATATGATTAAAAATGTACAGAAAAAAGTAATTAGATAAACATCTGATACTATGATAAATCCTATTACAGAAACATTCTCATAGGCAGCTGAATCAGAAGATAAAAGCCTATGGTCTCATAAGCACAGCACATCAAAATACAAGCATTAAGACTTACCAATTTCTTCTATTTCTTCCAGGAAATCATTATATTCACTTAGACTGGGAAAGTCATCCTCTCTTTTATTGTATCTTTGAGAGAAGAGAAACAAGTATTTATATAAACACACAAAGATGCAATTTCAATTCAACATGGCTCTTGTTGCAAGTGTATTAAACATTGACCTAGTTTTATGAACTATGTGCTTTGTGGCTCTCACAACTGACCAATGTGCAGGATCTTTAAAGGGAGACAGAAGCACTTGTTTCAAAGGAAAGGAGCCAGCCTGGCATAAATTGGTGCTATCTTTGCCTACTCTTTGCCGATTCCTTTTCCAAGGTTACAGGTAAACAGGAGCACAGAGGCTAGGATATACTAATTCCAAGCCAGTCCTTCAGCATGAGAAACCTGTTAACAAAGGCAGAGACAACAGTAACACCCACAAGAAAAGCTTTTCTAGAAGTTACCAGAAAATGGAGTTTGGCTTTGTGCCACAACAGAAAGCATACGTCACCAGCAAACTGAAAATGCTACACAATTGTTTTATTTCATACCAATAGACCATTCCAGAACTCATTTATCCAACTCTTGATAACTGGAAAAAGTTAAAAAGATGAAGGGACAACTGGCTAGAACATGGTGAGACTCTTTCTTCCCAAGGCTTTCTTCCCAAGAAAACATAAAGCTGAGATTCTGCCTGCTCTGTGGACCAAGATACACGACACCCGGAGTATAAAAATCTAATCCTGAGAACTCAGGCCAAATTCCAATTTGGGGACATTTTTATTGCCTACCAAAAACTAATCTGGCAAACCCAAGTGGGCCACGCATTTTACAACGTTTTCTGTTCTCACTATACTTCTTTCCATGTTTAGTCAACTAAGTTGACTTCATTCCAGTTTGACTTTTGTTAACTTCAGTAGACTTTATAACCAAACATCAAAATTATTACTACTTTCCACATCAGCATCTTGGTATTCAACGACACAATTTCCCCACATCTCAGCACCATCATATGATTCATTTAGTATTGCACTAAGTCTTAGATAAAGGCTGCCAAACTTACAATTTACCTGTACATTCATTTTTGCACACACAACTCTCTCCAGGTTTGTTAGGTTCCATCAGACCCTCTCCTATCAAAACTTCAACTGGCTTGCTTATTTTCCTTATAAAGTGTTGTTTCTTGGCCACAAGGAGTGAGATGCAATTTTAGACCTCATTTATCTCAATTCCAAGAGCTCTCAAATCTTACAGACTAGTAACACAAGGCTTGTAAGGAAGCATTTCCACAACAACTGCTGTGTGAAGTAGAAAACAATGTGAACATAGCTTCTCTTCTGTCCATTTTCATTTTGAAGGGAACTGGCCTTCAACTGTCAGAACAGCTCCCCAGGGAAGAAAACAATCAAGGTCCTGTTTCTTGCCCCACTCCCATGTTCACCCCCTCAAAGGGAAAGCAGCTGTAGTCCTCAGTATCTAATCATCTCCATTTAGGAGGCAAGTCTTTGCCAAAGGAAGCCACATAGAAACACCTAATATTTTCTAATGCTAAGCCGGAATCCCTCAAGGCTAAACTGAGAATTCAGCTCTCAGTTGTTGCATAAAATCAGATTCTCTGAAATCCCTCCACTTTAAGTGGAGTCAAGTTTTATGGGTTGTCACTTTAAAAGAAAAAAAATTCTCCTCTGTACTACTAGAGGAATAAATAATTTTTTTAAAATGGTGATCCATGAAATACATCCACCTTCCGTTATTTAACTTGTGACACTCACATTTTCAGCACTTTCTTCCGAATTTCCACTTCCTTGTCAACGGCAGGATCCTCAAAGAGCTGTACCCTGAAGTTACTCTTCCGCAGGGGGGTATCGCACTCCTGGCAATTCCCAGCCCCTCTCACAAACAGAAGTTCCACACAGCTCTCACATCTGCAGGAGAGAGGAAGGGGTATAAAGGCAGATACATGTTAAACAGTAACTGAAACAGGATCGTCCCCCTTTTTTGCTGTTTACACTCACACACTCTATAAACACACAGCACATCTCTCCTTGATTTCACTATTTCTTCAGCACCCACCAGCGGCAAGGAGGCAAGGCTCTTCACCATGGCTGAAAGGAAGCAATCTCAGCAGCACAAACGCATTTATTCTCCCTGCCCAAACAACTCGGCCTCTTTGCTGAGACTGAAAGTTTATTCAAACACAATGATGGGTTTTGTGTCAAGGGGAAGCTTGTTTATTGACACCATCAAACTTATTTCGCATGGACCAGACTGGGATATCCTTATTTACTCTGAGCACTACTTTGCTGCACAAAAAGCCCTGTTTATTTTCTTGATGCCATTCACAGCGCAAGGTACTATTCAGCACAAGCAGGGATACAAATCTTGCCCACAGCCTTCCAAGCATCTACCAATATTACTGTGGAGGAACTGCTATAACAAACCTGAGCTAAACTCCAGCTAAAAGAACTGAAACACCATTTTAAGCAGCGACCAGTATTATGCAGCTCTCCTGTGCTTTCTGTTAATACTTTTAAAATTGCACATAAAATACACTTCACATAGAGGTTGCACTGAAATAAATCAAAAATGCCCTTCTGGTTTTATTTTTGTCTTAATGAAGATTTCAGATTTTAATAAGATGCTTGCTGACCAGTCAATTGGCATTTAATAAAAGGAAGAACACACAACAAGAAAGCCAATTTTTAAAAAAAAGTAGTTGGGTACTAATAATGTGCAAATTTCTAGCAGAGGACACCACCTGCTGCAGTCATTTCCTACTGCTGGGGAGGCAAGGGGGTGTCTATTTATAGCTTTGCTATACTGAAGCCAAAACAGTTGAACATTAAGGGCTAAGCTGTATTGTACCTTCACAAACCCAGCACAAAAGCTAAACAAGTTAAGAGAAACAATACTGACATGGTTGCGAAGGATCTTAAACAAAACTTTCACCCTGCTGACCTACCCCCAACTAAACTGGTTCCAGTACTTACAGAGGCAGAGCTGGCTAGAGCCAACCAGTTTTATCCTTCTGTCTTCAAGATTAGAAAGTACAAAACAAATGCAATTGTATCTTACAATTAAAAAAAAAAAAAAGAGCAATTTTTTTTTTGTTAACACAAGTAGAACTACAGTTTCAAAATGCATCTTGCACAGCAGCTGTCAACATTAAAGACCAAACCTTGAATTTACTTGGACATTTTCCTGCTCCGGAATCCCTCTAGTTAGAAAACCAAGCACATTTAAACACAATTTATCTGGGAAGGCAAAGATCAAACCTTTTAGCACACTAGACCTGAAATTCAGAAGTTACTGGGATATCAACTCAAGTATGCTTCTTTATGGAAATATTATGGAAATATTTTAGCTCACTACTATGGTAGAAAGAACACTAAATACACAAGAGAACGCAAGGCAGGGAAAGGGTTTTCTCCTTCCTCTCCAACCTGTCTATGCATGCAACAGCCCAGTACATAAGGACAGTTTCACAGTCTCCTTCATTTTGGCAGCTCATGCTGTTTGTACGTCTCTCTCAACACAGCAACCAAAGCGCAGCAAAAAAACCTGCCTCCTCTTTCCTATATTTAAGTTATAGAAAAGGGAGTGTAAAGCTACAGAACTTGGCAGGTGGATCCAAGTGCAGGTGTTTGTATTGGTTTTTTATCTTGGTATTGCCTAAGGACCAACAGAACCGGGCCCCCATGTGCAAGGTATTATGCACAGACAGTAGCAGCTGAAACTACTTCACTTCCCTTCCCCCCCTTCCCTAAATCAAAGACATTTCAAGTTTACACAGGACTTGACTATGGAAAAAATCCCTCCTTGGAAAAGCACTTCGTACAAGTGCTTCAATGCCTTCCCAAACTGGAACCAGTGTTTCTAAGGCTGGAAAATAGCTTTCTATACAAAAAAAAAAGATGAGTCAACACCTCACTACGGGAATCCCGTATCAGGTGATCAAGTTCTTTCTCATTCGCTCATGCACATCCACCCTTATATTTATTCATAGATAATTCCTTCTGAATTCAAAAGGGGTTATATAGGACAAGTCAAGGGCAGAGCTGGACTCCATCCAAATTCTGCCTCCTCTTCATCTCCAGATAGTTTTAACATACACAGTTGGATCCCAAAGCTTACTTCATAGCAGGTCTGTCATTCTTGCCCCCACAAACCGCAGCCGCTTTCCCAGTGATGGCAAACATTTTTGGTCACACATTTCCATCTCAGTCTTGAAAAAGGAAAAAAGCCATCTCCCAAATCCCTCTCAAACGAGTTCCTTTTGGTTTCACTGCAGACCACTGAAGTCAGAGCATATGCAAACACTAGGAAGGCAGATTTCAATAAAGGTGGATTTAATAAATTATTTCACATCTTGAAACAAAGATTTAAAAACCTGTCTTGACAAAATTTTATCTCACACTGTAAAATGTAAAAATACAGCATGACTTTTTTTTTTTTTTTTTTTTTTTAAAAAGAGATGCAGCAGTTTATGTGCCTTCACCTAAGGTACCCAACCCATGCAACAGCGAGACATCCCGGGCAGCACAGGGGGACACCCCAGCACCACAGCTGGCATTACAGAGCTCCATCATGGCACATAGATAACATCAATTCAGGTGATCCTTCCATTTCTTTAAAAGTCCAACTCTTCTCCATTTGCCTTAGTGTAAGGACAGTCTGACTATGGAAGCAGGACATCATTCAGTGCATCTTTTATTGGCCAAAACATCATACATGGCTTTCCCCAAATGAGCAAAGCACAGAAACATCTGCTTAACTCCCCTTCAAATCATGGCCAAAACAGGTGGCCATGTGTTTTCTTAAATTAGGAGCCTTAAATCAGCAATTTTTAATATGCATAAATGTATTATGTATGCATACATGCTACATATATAAACTATTGATGACAAACGTTCATGCTTAAAAGTCAGGTCTATACGTTTGTTCAAAACTGAGTATGTCCGAAAACAGCTTCACATGACGTCTAAACAAACACTCAGGGTGTGATACTGCCAATTCTCCTCTTCACACTGAGGTTGTACAGCCTCTATGATCTGTATTCTATTTCACACATTCACAAAAATCTTTCATTACCTTTTGGGTTTAAGTTTGTATCCTGAGAATAGGTCATCTGGATTAAGACATCAGTAGAAAATGCCCAGGGAGCTACATATGCCAGACGACAGGGAAAGACTATTAGTAATGTCACCAACAAAAGCAATCACAGCACCCCCAGGAATAACAGTCTCCTGGTCTTCCACACGAGGATAATAACCATCAGTACACTCATTTTCATTTCTGTGGAACTGGTTTCATCTGTCTTGTTCTTCCCTTTCATCCCCATGAAATATTAAACAAATGGCTCAGTCTCTACACAGTCTAGAAGGACACTACATTTTTGAGGAAAGCAAAAATAAAGCATCTAGATGGTCTGGCACCATCAATGTGCAAATAGCACTATATGCCTTCATGTCAGTGTTCAAGGACTTCAGGATCAGGATCGTACTAAAAATGCTTTTGGTACATTGCAGAAAACAAGCAGAGGTTCCTCTCCAGAAAACTGTTAGGTATTTATCAACTAAATTACACTTACTGGAACTGAGTGTTTCTTTTGGACAAAGTGTCTTCAAAGGGTACAGGATTTCTGCCCAGTACTGCATTCCCCACACATGCACACATATACTTCATGGAAGGATGATGGCAGATAAGGAATCAAACCTCTTGGACACTGAACGGATGAAAATGGCTCACAACATTAATATAGCTTGATGGTGCTCCTTACTTTTCTAGCTTGGCTGGCAAGAGAGCAAATAAACAGAGTAAAGGAAGAGCTGTTCTCACAAGCAGGAGTACAAGATATTCTTTCTTTTAAAATTTTAGATTCTGCTGAGCATAGCAAAAATTTGCAGGACTTCAGATACGCAGATATTAATCATTTCAGAGGAAAAAAAAATCTTTATGGCTTTTGCTGTTGACTAGGAATTATTACAGAATGAGTTACTACCGTTCTTTACAAGGCTATTTTTAGTAGATATAATTATTAAACAGTATCAAATATTTAGAATCTCTAAGCCCCTCTTCAGCTTTTATAACCAAGATGTTTCTGTTATTTAAACTAACATGCAAAACAAATGATCCTCTCTACTATGGAAAAAACAGTTTAGATTAAAAAATAGTAATACAGCCTTCAACATATAGCCAAGACCTGAACCACAAACAAATGGAATTGAAAGAATCGGAAAAAAAAAAAAAAAAGATGTGTTTTCACTTGTTCCTCAATTCTGATGTCAGCGGGAAATTTGATGGCAAGGGAACATTAAAAACCAAAGGGAAAAACCCACACATGAGAAAGCTTACAGAAAGACATCTAGATTTTTAAATCAAAGATGCTTCCAGAAACATTCACAGGCTTTTTGCTTAGCTTGGGTTAGACAATTTTGTGTTCTTGTACAGAGATCCTTGAACTGAGACAAGAGCAGCCCAATTTGGAACATGCAGGTGTCAAACCTGTTTATTTTGCAACCCCTAGTACATTTAGCAAGTCCTTATAACCCACAGTGGTTTCTGCTACATAGCCAAGAGTTCATCTACTATTTGCAATTGGCCATTGCAGGTTTATTTTCTAGGCTGGTAGACTAATAGGCACAGCCTAGAAGGCAGGTTCTTTCTAGAGTCTGCAGCAACGATGACCTCTGTGATCCAAAAAGCTAAGGGATCTGAGCAAAAGCAATTTTTTTCCCATGTTACACTTAGGGATCAAAAGCAGAGAAAAGAGAAAGAAGCATGACTGCAATGACACCAAACACTTCTGAGCACCTCGGAATAAAGGAGCTTATAAAATCAGTAGCTCCCTGATGAGAAGGGTGTTTGGGACAAAAATAAGTTTTTTCCTTTTCACACCTCAGCTTCAGGACCTCAGAAATCCTTATTCAAATACTTGCAGAAGCAGCTGCCTATGTGTTTTGGGCCATCTCTTCCCTGCTCACCAAATACAAGAGGGAGTTGGGAGAAGAAGATACCAATTACTCTTTCCTTTTTCCTCTGTTCAGATTCTGTGAAGTCCTACTGATGGGGATTTTGCTGTTCTCACCTTGTAAGCAGACAACAACAGAATGCTCTCAAAACCTTTTTGGCTGAAAAACCCACCATGGGTCTGCCTTCAACTAGTAAACAAAGAGGTCTCACAAGCAGCCCATGCGCCATGTAGAGATTACAGCTCGTTATGGCACATCTTGGATTTCAGGCAGAAATCACAACTCTATCAATCAACAGATGAGAATTTTTGGTTTTTAAACACTGTTGATAGGCTATCTTCAGTTGTCTGCAGCTCCCCTCTGTTCAGCCCACAGTAACATGCACTGCAAGACAAAATCTCAGAGATTACTTTGCTAACATTTGATTTTTTTTCAAAAGTATTGAGACTCCAGAGAGCTGATCTTAACCCCTCCTTTAAACAACAAAGCAAAACCAAAAAAAGACTCCGGTACTCTGCCTATATCTGTATTATGTCAATTCTCAGCATCATCTGCCAAGCTGCTGAGCATACAATCCTTCTTTTAGACTATTTGTATCTTTTGGGAAAAAGGATGCACACACACACACTTTTGTTTCATTTTTGTTCTGTCAGATGAGTTCTGCTTCATACTGCAGAAAGGAGGAGGTTAAATGAGCCCAGACATCTCAAAAATTTAGGAGACGCTCAGCCACAGTCAACCCTATTTTCCAAACACCCATATACATACTCTGATATACAGACCAGTTCATCTCAACTGCACTCACAAGAAAGAAAGCAGACCAGGTAGTTGTTGAACTACAGCCTTGAATGACTGGCATTTTAAGCAAAAGAGAGACATACTGAGTCAATTAATAATAAACAGAAACATTTCCACCACCCATTGTGTTTCAACATCTCCATTACAAAACCATTTCAAGTGGCTTGGACCTGACAAGAGAGTTTGCAGCAAGCTGAAACTTAACTCACATTTATCCAGCACAGATGAGCCTTTTCTTTCTTCCTACGGGAAAAAAAAAATTAAAGAACCTTATATGGTATTAACTCTAGATATTATAGAGAAAATATTTCTATAGGTATTTAAAAGTGTTTCTTTATGAGATACTGCTGCCTAGGCAATTAAGCACACAATCATAAAAAACATGTCTTACAGCACAATTATGTCAATTTTGTCAAACAACAGGCCAATATTTGATACGCCAATTCTTGACACTTCAAGAGCAGCTGTGCAGCATTGAGAAATAAGTGTTTTCACAATGACTAGGCATACCAAAATCGACCGAGAATTTACCCAATGTACCAGAACAACTACTTCAAATCCATTACAGTCTACTGGGCAAACACATGCACTAAAATAATAATTCAACTATGTCAATAACCCCTTTATTATGCTTTATTCTCTTTGAATAAGAACTTTTGCAAGTTTTCAGGGTTCAACAAACATCACATTGGGTAGCTATCAGGATTAGCAGCTGCCCACAGCACACCTGAACTTAAAACACAATTATGAAATTTTCTGTGCCTCCCTAAAATGCAGAAACTACACCTTTTTTAGACATGGTCCAGTTTAACATTGTCCATCGTCTCACAAGACAAACATACTTATCATTAACAAGTTCAAGATCTCACACTGAACTCCATATAAGACATGTTGCTCCCTTCTCCTTCCATATCCATTTGTTACCTCGTGAGAAAGTCCTACGCCATGGTGTGAGTTGAACTGCCCCCAAGGCTGACAGGTCTTACTAACTCAAGTATTTTCAGCATTCACTTACTCAGTCTTACGAAACACCTGCATATGCCAGAAATCACACTGGAAAAAACTAAAACACAGACAACAGAAAATAAACGCTTTGGGGACCCAAAATAGTCACGACAAATCTTTTACTTGATACAAAACAAGGCTTCTACCTTCTGTTCTGTACTTTCAACGCATTTCACAGTGCAACAATGGCATGTGGATGCAAGACAAGGAAATACGGCTATACAGTAAAAGGGAAAAAACATTAAAAGGTATTTGTGGCATGATGGGATATCCTGACCACATTACTGAAGGCTTGTCACAAGACACTCCCATATTTCATGTCTAATCTCAGAAAGTAAGAAGGTAAAGTTGATAAGACACACATCTGTAAGAGACCCAGGCATACGACCAAGGTTTTCCATAAAAACAACGGTGGTTTGGAGTCTCAATGGGAAACATGCAAGTGTTTAAAACTCTCTCAAAAATCAAAACCTTTACCAATCTCTTGCAAAAATACCTGCTGAATGATCTGCATATGTTGGCTCATCTCTCCCAGCTTTTGGGAGGAACTAAGCCAAATTTCTGCCAAGAGCATCGGCTTGTGTTTCACTCAAAGCATAAAAAGTACACAGTCCAGTTTCCTTAAGCTATTCAAATACAGAGAGACAGTGTGGGTGTATGTACACACATTTAAAAACAACTGAAAAAACCAGCCTGTTTGAGCAATAACTGTATTATCCACGTTCTGGATAGCTCTGAAAACAGTCAGTGCTCAAAAAGCAATTTGTAACGAAGAACTGTCTTCTCTACCATTAAGCTTGCTTGGTTTGGAAAGACCGAAAGAACAATCTGCCATGACAAAATGTTACTCGGGAGCTCCTGCATAAATCTTGTTTTACAATACAAGAAAATCAACTGTTTCCTTTTATGCAATTTGGCAGAAATGAGTGACCAAACTCAAAGGTTAGAACACCAACTCTCATTCTCATGAGTAGCGAAAGTCCTAACAAGCTTGAGTTTATATATGCAGCCTAGGAACACCAAAACTGTATTTCTACATATTAAGTCAGCACCAATGCCAAAAAAGCTGCTGTAATGTGCCTTCACACTGCTGTACACTGTCCTCTCCCGCAGGCCAGAAACAAACATTTGCGCAGCCACATCATTATTTTTCAGCTAGATGAACTCTCCCATTTGGTTCACCACATAGTTCACAAATGCTTGTACCAGCACAGAGCAATGGGCAAAGTGAAGGTAGGAATGAGCAACCAGGGCGAGAAGGCTTAAGCGGGATGTTGCCAAATATGAAATCCCAGGCAATGCAAGCATATCACACCACTGTCATGAAAGTCTTGAAAGCCAGACATGTTTAAGGCTCATTCATTAGGGAAGCTGAAGCGTGAAGAGAATGGGGAACAGGGACTGTGTTTAGTAGCAGACAACGCAGTGAGGTGCCCAGCAGTATGGACAGGCACTTTTGTAACCACCACCACATACCTACACAGCTTTGCAGATCTGCTCTCGAAGCGGAACTAGGAGAACCCTCAAGTGAACTCCAGGTCCCAACAAGTTCAGCAGCCAAACTTCCTGCAGACTTCAGACAGGTTAGGGCATCCCACAAACAATGCTCCTATTCAGGCAGCTTCCACCCGTGTATTGACACTGAGAGGGCTTTGACAAAGGGAGATACCCCAACCACAGAGATGCCTGTGACATGAGCACCAGCACCAGTGCAGCTGGGCTGCAAAGCACGGGAAGAGGATGGCACCACAGCAGGCAACCTCCGGACAGCTTAAGCTGATGTAGGATCACATCCTCAAGAACTCTGGCAATAAAAGACCCTCCCCAGCATTCAGCACACTCTTTACAAACTGTGTAATAATATCTGAGGCAAGACAACTCAACTCTAGGAGAAATACTTCTCCTGGAAGAGGGCTCCTCACCAGTGTCGATGGAAGTAACCACAGTTAAATCAAACCTGTGGAGATGCCCAGCATGGTCAGGGACCCCCAGAAAGGTCCTTTCAGTCTAAACAAGACCCCAGAACTAAGTTACCAGGGATAGCCACTGGGTAGGAGAGCATAAAAAACTGCTCCTCTCTTCCGAAGCTCTGAATTCAACAGCACCCAGTGATGTTTATTAAAATTTGTCTTTGCCTTCCCTCTTACAAAGCTTTTATGGCATACCCAGCTATTTTAGCTTGATCCAAAAGTATAAGGAGAGAGAACACGACGCAAATAGTGTCCATCATTATTTCAGGGTACTTTAAGCTGCTCTAGAAAGGTGAGTTGAAGCACAGTTACAACACAAGCAATACAAGAATGGGTGGGGTAGCAGACAGAGGATAAGAAGTATTTTTCAGAATGGCTAAAAATAAAAGAGCCAAAAACCATGTTACATTATTTCAGAATATTTTAAACAAAGTGTACAAGATGACTTTACAAGCAAGTCCTTCCTGTAGAAGGCAACACAACTGAACAAAACAAATTCATGCATTTGAAACAAGTCACAAAGTCACTGGGAGCTCATCATTTAAAGAGCACCAAGGAGAGGAAGAGACACCCCTATACCAATTAAAAAGTAGCTCATGGTCCCTCTGCAATGTGACACAGTCATGAAAAGGCAGATGCAACCCAAGGATGTATCAGAAGAGCTGCTGCTGTCAAAAAGACAGAATCACCAGCAGGATATGAGATTTCACTTGAAATGACATAATGCAGTTCTGGTCACTCACACTCAAACCAGATGAGCTCACCGTATAAATGCAGAAAAGCGCAACTAGGATGATCACAAGATTGGCAAGACTGGCTTATCAGAGGAGAAACAGCAGAAAAAGCTACTTAAACTACAACAAACAGGTCCAACCAGTAGAGTAAAAATTTATACCGGAAATTGTCATTTTCACCAGCTGCCATAGCGAGAGTCTGGAACCACATCCAATAGAAGTTACAGGGCAAAAATTAGTTTCAAAATGAAGTTTTATAAGCTCCCGAGGAAGATTTGATGACCTGACTGTCTTCAACAGGTAACTAGATTTGATAACCAAGAAAGTGCCACCAGTCCTATCTACGGTCCTAGCGACGTGCTCTAAATTCTGAAACCCCAAGACAACAACTCAGGAAGAAAAATAAAAAAGGAGAGAGAAAAGCTAGTTTTGGTGAAGATATTGAAATATTATCTGCATCTTTGAATACTGAAAATTTTTTTAAAGGACAACATGCATGGCACAGATGTTCTAGCATCTCCTCCTTCTGCTCATTACAGAAATAACTCCTAACCATCCGCCTAAAGCAGTCTTTCATAAATTACATAGATTTGTATTACTTTATCAATAACCAATTAATTTATCATATCTGGCATAAATCATAAAACGCGTATGTCTCAGAGATCAAAACTTGATTCATTTGGATCGATTTTTTTCACCTTGTGGAAAAAGAGAGAAGGAAAGATTATACCATTCTGCTTGTCTTTCTTTAATAGCTGATACAATGGCACAGAAGAAAACTAGAGAGGAAGATTCTCAGCTTATTTCAGATAGTACATGTAATTTAACATGAATATATATTCTACCAGCATGTAAAAAATCTTCTGGTAGCAAGTACATATTAGCTGATGTGTACTTCTGTACACCTTGCACTACACCATGCCTAGCTCACAAGTAAAACAAGTTTAGATGAAACGACTTCTGTGCAGCAAAAAGTGGTGGTCATGACTCAACAAATCATCATTCCCACCTCTTCATCAGTCCGATATGGCCTTAGGGAACAAACTGCTTCCCAAGATTGCTGCCTTTTCACTGAGACAGACCAAAAGCACCAGTAGCCTTTGAATACTAAGGACTCAGTAGCATTTTTGTTGTTGAGAGCACTCTGGTTTCCCAGACCAGGGTAGGTAATTTTACATCATATCCCAACTCCCTACTGGAATTTCAATTGATTGGGGCATTCTTTATTTCCTGCCCTAAAGCACCATTTAGAATGACTTGCTAAATCTCTGTTGCCTTTACTATTACAATTTCAATAGCTGTATGTCAGAGAAGGAATAATGATCTCTACACAGTCCTTAAATACCTTACAGAGCAGAGTCTGAATTATTAACATTAAGTTGCAGAAAATCTCATCAGAAGAAAGAAAAACAAACAAAAAACCCAACTCAGTAACATTTTATTGCCATCTTTCATCCAAATACAGGCTTAATCCTTAAAGAAATAAGCCTGGGCAAGTATCTTTTCAAAGGAAAGACTGGCATCTTAAAAAAAGAAAAATCCACTTGCAAAGAGTGTAAGGTTTATGTATTTCTCTTTTTGAAAATGTAGAAAAAGTATTAAAAATATATGTATCTTTGACATGCAAGACACATATAATAATAATAATTAAAAAAAAAAAATCTAACAAACCATTCAGGGCTTGCTGAACAAGTTCACTTCAATGTAATCGCACACAGAAACAGGGATGCAAGGGACCCCCGGGGTCATTCCCTGCATTTCTACGGAGCCATGCATTAGACTGTCCAGAGAAATCGGCAGAACATTTGTCCCTGAATGTGCCACGGGCCATACAGAGCTCTGCAACCCAGCAGTAAGGTTTTGACAAATCTACTTGTTTTGTAACCTAAAAAAGTTAAAGGAGATGAAAAGAATGAACCCAAAACCAAGTTAAGGCATCTCTTGTTGCAAGGATCGCTTATTTAGGAGAGTCCATGCTAGCCTTGTGCCTAAAGCTCATTGGCGTCCTGTCACTTCCCAGAGCCGGCACTTTTGATCCGCTAATGATTTTCAGCATCGCAAGCACCTTACCACGCTCTGTGGCTGCAGTCTCTGAAACGGCAGCACTAATAAAGGCAAGTTAATAGAGTTACAGGTTTAGTTCTAGTTTCTGTAACCCAACAGATTTTATTGCATTTTCTTGAAAAAGCTTCTTTATCTCACCAATCTTCGTTTTCCCCAGTATAAGTGCAAAGGAGATATTCATTACAAAATCCCAACAGTAGCAATTCAAACAGCTTCCCCACCTCCCCAGTCTCATTTGGGAATCTCCTACTTCCTACCAATTTTTAAGGGTCATTCCTCACTCCATTTTCACATAATCCCTAAACAACCATTATCACATCTTTTCTCAGCATGAGATAAAATATAGACTGTGCTTCATAAACAGTGGAGACCTTAAGATTACATTCTTGGTGGGACACAGCATGATAAATATTTCAGGGATGTCTTGAAATACCCTACAATATACAATACGTGGCCAGTGAAACAATCTCAAAACCAAGTATGTTTTGACTTATTAAAAAAAGAAAGGAAAAACACACCAAAACCTCCTCCCCCCATCCCACGCTGGCCATTGAGCAGGTCAGATTGCAGTTTCCTTTTTAAGGGTGGCAGAGATCGTGACCTACTTAAAGCTTGGTAGGGAACATTTTTTTGTATTGTAAATTTAAAAAAAACCCGCTTTTTCCTCAAGCTTAAAAATAAACAGCAATTACTATTTTAGTACATTAAACCAGTTGGCGAACATCATGCAAACTTTTTGAAGCTAAACTGTAAGGTCACATTCAATGCAACTACTTTTAGAGGAAGGTACTAAACAAAAGTAAGGAGGACGTGTCAGACCTTCATTAGCTATGCTGGCATCTCAACCATTTCCTACAGATTGTAGGGAATAAAAACCCAGCCTTATTTCAGTGAAGTTGGAAGTAGCTTCACAGGTTATCAAACAGGACTAAGTAAGCAAATACATTACTCGCCATACCAAAGAGGTAACACAAATTGTTCTCTCAAAGTTGCAGCACATTTCAAACAATTTTACCATAATGAAAATTTGTGGTGCATATTCATTCTTTTAATATTTGTCAGTAGAAGAGACGAGGAGAATCAGTTGCACAATGTGGAAGCAAGAAGCAAGACGACATGTATTAACAGAGGATCAAAAAGACAAAAGCAAAAAAAAAAATTGTATTTTAGCAAAATACATTATATTCTTGTTTGTATTTATATCAGTACCCGTTATGCCACAAACCACACAAAACAAAACACCCCAGTGTAGTTACTCAGCAGTGGATGCAGACACCGGGACAAGAGACTGCAGAGGATACGGGGAGGACAACACACAGCTGTCTCCCCACATTGGTAAGCTGATCACGACTGAATTGTTGTCAAACCATTTGAAGTCAGATAAATATCCACAAATCTGTTCTTCATTATGTGGAGTTCCTCCCATGCATAAACACCAAACTCGGAGCACAGATTTGTTGGGCATTTGTGTGTAGCTCGTTATTTCTGTGTTGAAATGGCTTGGAAGAAGTATTTTTGAATGCCTGTTTTAGCATAAACCCCACGTGCCACCCTCTGTAGGACTAGTCTAACTTACTTGTCTTGCAGAATATTTTTGTTCATTCCTATCTCTGCATAATGTTAATTGAAAAAAAAAAAGTTCAAAATTTCCATTCACTACTCCAGCTGTGAATATCATGCAGACAACCAAAACCCACCATTATCCATGGCTACAGCCTTACGCTGCGTGGCACCATAGACCACTAGTCCCACTGATTAAGTAAAGAGCCATTGAAAACAAGTAAGGAAATGGAAATCTGTCCCAAGATTCAGATGACCAGTTCCAGACAATATTTGAGCTTATCTATTTTATCCAAACATCAGCTGAGAACCATTCAACAATGCTGCAGGTTCTCTCATAAACACTACACTGCTCCATAATTATACGGGATCTGCGCGCGTATTCAAAAGCGGTATTTATTTAGGCTCACAACAGCTGTATTAAAGCCGTGTGTAAAGAACATTGTTCCTGGTCTGAGAAACAGCGAGTAGTATTTTCCTTATCCATATAAATCATACACAATAAATGCTTGATATTATCTAGTGCCACCAAAGCAGTCAAACTAAAACAAATAGGGAGAGTATACCCTTGAGTGCATAACTCTAGGAAGATTAAAAGCCTTTAAACACAGGATTTTATGTTTTTTATATGCTCCTAGCCTCATTCAAATAAGCTCATACACAATAATGAAAAGGATTTCTTCATCCACCACCACACACTCAAAAAAACAAAACAAAACAAAAACAAAAACAAAAAAATCAACACATCTATTTTACAAGTGAATTTTTGATTCTGCAGACCCTCCAAGAAAGCAACAGCCACTAGCAAATTCCATGACGACCAACAGATTGGGAGACCCAATGTAAAGAGACCCAAAAAAGCAAAGGATCAGTTTTTCAGAAAGCAATGACCCCTCCAATTGCTGACATTTTGGAGGTGCCCACTTAACACCGACCGCCTTTAAACTTCTTAGCCAAAGCAAACTGCATATGCACAAAAGATAAAATTCTCTCCACTCAAACATGAATCTCTAAGGAGATCCCAGACTGTGAATTATCTACTCTCACCATTTTATGGAATTATATATTATCATGAATTATTGGGCTCAATCCTGCAAGCTTAATGCACAAACTGTCTTTGATGTCCAACAGGGATAACCTCGGCAAACAAGGCTCCTTCCACCAGGGCTTAGGGAGCAGTTTTCCAAACAGTTGTGTGAAATCTGCATTTTTCAGATTTGAAGGCATGAGGCTTAGCGCTATGGCACACGTTTGGGTAGGCGGTTACTTGTGTGCTGAGGACCATGACTGTTCTGTAACATGCTTACACAGACAACTTTTCCCATGTAAGAGTTCACTCTCCCTCTTTATAGCTAAAACTAGCATCTAAAAAAAAAAAATTAAGGTCCTTCTCTGATTCAGTTTAACTGCTGTTACTCATGAGTGCAAGAAAGACCTTTTGCCACAGTCCATCCTTGCAAGATAAAGTCCTTCAACTCATCACCAATACCTATGTTAGCAGTCTACTTCATTTAAATCCACACTCCTGCTATTTATAATACAATTTCAGTAAGTTCTCTAAAGCTTTCAGATCCCCATGAACTTAAGCCACCTCCTTAACTTTGGAACTTTTATCTAAAGGGCAATCCAAGCTGCTTCCACTCCCTAAAACCATATGCAACATTTTGGATAGAGGTATAAGGTGTTCTACTGTTTACCAGCATTTTCTCCAAGAAACATTATGATGCTACAGAAAAGTGATCATCTTTCTTACTTCCACAAAGGACATAAGCCAAGTTTACTAGTCAAAAATAAAAAAAGGGATCCAATGATAAGGAAGAGATGGGTTGTTTGTAGATACTGAAGATTGCACCCTGGCTAGTGGAGCCATCATGCACTCAACAATTAAACCCTGAAAAGAATCCAGTTACCGGCACAGTTCATGACTGATGGTGCCATTGCGCAACAGAAGTATTTGAAAAGCAACTAGAGCCTTTTGCATTTACAGCCTATCAGCCTACCCAGGGCAGAAAACACCATACTGGGTGTTTTCTTTGGAAAACCCTGTAAAACAAGTTTGGCGACACCCACTGCAGCATGACCTGAATCCAATGTACAAAGTTAACCAGTCTAACAAAATTCCCCAGTAAAAAACATGCTACGCTTGATCGTGAGAATCATAAATATCAGGCCACATTCCCAAGATGACTGAACCCAACATAGAAACACACCTCTGTCTGTACTGGTGAAGCATAACCATTACCTGCTGCCCGACCATTACCACCTTCCCTCAGCAACCTAGTTAACTGGGGCAGGGGAGATGCCAGCCCCAGAACCATCACCATCACCCTACCCTATTTAGCTTGCCAACAGGGATTGATGGGGCCATTAAAAATAAATAAATGTGTAAATTATTTCAGTGATCCTAGGGATGTACATAAGATTCCCCCTTCTTCTCCCTCCTTTTAGGAGACCATTACATGTCACCTTATGCTTTGTGCTGTATCACCACCACCACAACATGCTGAGTCTTCGAAACCATTTTTTATTAAAAAATAGAATATATGACTCAGTTTAAAGACACATATGCTTACTCAAAAAAATACTCCACCCCAAAATATCACCTCTAATAGCAATTTATATTATAGTTTCCAGAACTGCCAAGTACTTGGCTGCAAAACTTTCAAGTGATGGAACTGCGGCACCTGTGAAATACTGGGTTTTCTTTAAGAACTGCAGAAATGAGCATTATTAAACACCCCAAGGAAACTTCCTTGCTGATCGGCCCTTATGTAAATTTAATGCAACCGAATACCAAATCAATTTTCACCTTTTATCTGAAAGTGCTCCCATGGAAGAAAGTCTCTCTCCCCCACAAAGGGGTATTTCCTACTGGTCATTCCCTCTTATCTGGTTGCTGAAGACCTTGACAATACTGATTTGCACAAGCTCGCTTCTCAGGGCAGGCGCCCTTAACTCATACAGATAATCACACTCAACTGCTACCCAGACTATATACGTGGAATTAAATCTCAGTCAAATTCTCATAGGCTTTAAACGATAAAGTGTTAAAGCTGTGGGAACGTGCATAGTAGAGGTAGCTTAAATATAATGTGGTTCAATTGCATGAAGATGTGAACGCACTAATAAGATAATAATATGTTTTGGTTCTGCTAGCTAGGCAGCAATTCTCACTCCGGGCACCGAGTCAAACAGCTCAAACTGTCACCAGCACCTGCATCGTACCCCCACCTACACAGCAAACAGCTGACAGTGAAAGACAAACCCGTGTGATTTCTGCTCAGCAGCTTTTAGCAAAACCAGATTCAAGTGAAGCTAAATGGTCCATTAAATGGCCATGCCAAAAGAAGTTTGTTTTTGGCAATATACAATTAAGTCACTTTTTCCATCCCCAAGACATCCATTTAAGAGACATGTTAAAACTCAATACTTCATCATAGGTAAGTTAAAAATGTGTGTATAAACTGTAAACTGTTGCTTAGCCAGTCTCAGACATAACATGCCAAAATGTGAATACGTTCAGGTCTTTTTTACTATGAAAAAATCTGGCCTAATCCTTCAGGTAGCTACTACTGGAGAGGCGAGCTGGCTTCACAGCCCTCTGGGAATAAAGGTGTCAAGGAAGGAGGGGGAAACAAAACCTCAGTATTTGGTGGTCTTCAAGGAGGTCTTGGATTCAGCTCCATATACTTATTTGAACAGTCCCACAGGTATCACCAGTAAACAAAAACTCTGTTCATTACTGTTTGCAAGATTAGGCCCCTCAAGACAATGGCCCATTGAAAGCAAACAAACAAAAAACCACTACACAGAAAGGAGAAAAGAAAATCAAAAGACAGATCCAGACATCTGAGAAAATGCTTATTACATGCATTGGATAATTCCCATATAAATGGAGTTTTTGCTTTCCCTAGCAACACAATGTGGATCTAGGACTGCCCAACGTTCCCCTTTGCAAGCAGCCCTAGCAGCAAGGCCATACTTACACCAAATATTGTGGAAAACTCATCAGGAACTACTTTTCACTTGTTCTTTGCTACAGACAAATACTCTCGAGTCTTTGTTCAAAAACAAAGGCTATAAAGGAGTAATAGATTATTAAAGGGAAATTTGAACACTAAAAAGTGAGAGCCTAAACTTGACATGGAACTCAGCACAACAGACTACAACTCTGCTCAGTTCCCCTCAGCAATACCAGCAAGGATCTTTCCACCACTAAAAAAAGTTTTTTCCTGTCCTGCAGGAATGACTTGTCAACCATCAAATTCACATATTGCAGAAAAACGAGGACAAGAACTGCATTGCCCAAAGGACTGGTCCAAGACATGGAGCCTTTCATTGCCTGTTCTGGAGTCGAAAGTGTACATATTTGTATTTTTGGTACTTTGCCCAAAGACACTTACCCTTGGTTGTCCTTCCGGAAGGTCACCCTGCTGTAAAGGTCACACAGCAGAAATGCCTCCTCTGTATTTCATAGGCTGCTGATGCCACCTGCGGAAAATGTGTCAAGCCAGTCACTCCCAGAGCATTAAGGAAAACCGGTTACAAGACAAAAGCCTTCCTCAACTTTGAGGAGTGTTTACAAATGTGATGAATGCCAGAGTGTGTCCTAGCATGCCAGCTTGAAAATAAGTCAAGCACCTGGCCCTCAGCACAAAAGGCTGACTCACCTGTACGGCATCTATTATCCTTTGAAAAGACCCCAAGTTTAGCATTCCAGGGACACAAAGTACTTTCAGGAGGCTAACGGGAGCATGACTTTTCCTCGTCCTTCTCTCCACCTGCACACACCACAGATCAAAGTTGTGGGATGGCTTTCCAAGCCAGGGGACAAAGATGACTTGCACACATGCGATCACTTTCTGATACTGCACGAACACCTCCTGACACCAGCCCACCTGCTCTACTCCGGGGGGGGGAAGAAAAACAGCACAGAGATTAAGAGCCACAAATACAATCACCGATTGCTTAAACCATAAAGCTGTAACATCAGTTACTCCCCTATCCCATCCTGCACCTCCACCAAAAAATAATGCATAAAACTGAGCTAGCACTTCAGCTCAAGACACTCTGTATCAACTAAGACAGGAGGAAATAGTGCTTTTCTTGTTCCCACCTCCCCTGCTCAAATTTGTTTGCTAATTCAAGGGTTTTTCCTTTCCCTGCACAGAACTATGAGTTGGGACTCACGAAAGGTCTTCTGGCTACTACCAATGTGAACACTGCTAAAAAATAAAAATAAAAGAAGAAAAAAAAAAAGAGAGAGATAAGAGAAAAAGCAGCTTGGTGATGACAGTTGTGATGTATCAAGTATCAAACTTGCTTCATTGTCATTCCCACTACTGTCCAAACAGATTTTGCTTTGTATTACCTTCAGTTTAATTTATTTAGAGAAGAAAAATATGCAAAATGAAAACCATCACTCTTACGAAGTACCACATCGTGCAGTGCTCATCCTCGTGAGTCGTACCTCATACCAGCTTTTCATTCAATGCTGTAAACTAAATCCCCCCACCCAGGCTTTGAAAGGACCATCAAAAGATCTGAATGAGAAGAGATCTGAAAACTCTCCCCACTTCAAGGAGAAAGCTGTATCCTCCCCAGCACAGCTCTTTTGAAATTGCAACACTTCCAGTAATCCACAAGTGATCCTTTTACTCTCAGGAACATGAACCTTACAAAACATGAAGAGACAGTTTCTTGCGATTTGTTTAAGCTAAATCCAAATCCAAGCTATACGGTGTTTGAGCAAAAGAAAAACGGAGCCTCTGCATGCTCAGGCTGTCAACTAAAACAAACATATTAACTCCCACAGTATGTATTGGGGAAATTGCATGGGATCATCCGAGATCAAAGTTTTTTTCTGCATGGCTGCCACACACCTACATGGTCGCTTTATGCTGTAGGAATGCCTCCAAAGACAGCTGCTCTCCTGGCACAGCGCTGAAGCTATCAACAAAGAAGCATAAAAGCACCTAATACAGAGATTCAATTATTTCTTTATTTTTACTGGCATCGTACACGGCTACTACGAGTGCAAGGTAGAGTCTAGACCTGCAGCAGCTATCCTACTTTTAAATCTGGGCTGCCATAGTTTCCCACCCCACATTTAAGTCCTAGTGCCTGTACAACAGCATGCGTGCCCGGGAGCTAATTCAGCTGATAACTAGTCTAAAACCCTAAAATGGATCGCCTCCCTGAACTCCCTGTCTAACCATTCAGTGCCAAAAAAAAGGATAGGAACACAAGGATGGGACAGGCATGTGACACAGGGAACATCTGGACTTCAATTAGCTGGAGTGACCATGGAGACTCAAGTGGAAGTCAACACAAACATGTAGCTGGTAATTTTTTTTTTTTCTTTTTTTAACCACACCATTGCTCATCTTTTCTTCCTGTCACCTTTATATGTAAAAGGCACAACCAGTGATGTCTGATGTCTTCACAAGCATACAAAGCATAAAAATATTTTACACCAACAAGGCCAGTCACAAAGCTCACACATGCTAGAAGCAGAGTGCAGGAAGTCATAACGTTTTGAGCACAAGCAATAACAATACCACTGAAAGGACAGGATCACAGGTGCTTGGCAAAATGCAACCCTTCTGTTCATGATTCAGCTTAAAAATGCATAAATAAGACCTGCATGAAGGGGCACGGCTGCCAAAGTGTCTCAGAAAACACACAGAGGACCCACAGAAAAGACACACAGAGGGTGCAGTTACACAACAGGTTTTCTCTGGTGGCAAAACAGGCCTTGCTGCTGCATATCGCCATCCGCTCCCTGTACCTGCACTGGCATCGCAGCTTGCTGCCCCTCAGATGTGCCGATATAACTGTGTCTGAGGTTGGGCAATAAAGCGTAACAGAAAAATGAAACAAGTAGGGAAAAAAAAACAAAGCAAAAAAACCCCATGCCCCTAATAACCCCACTTCTTTTGAAACTCTACTGTTTCTTTTTATACCCAGTTTCCTTTCCCCAGGACCAAAGCTTCAGTTTTAATCTTGCCTGGTAGCACTGAGATGATCCAGTGGATTACCTGCCCAAAACACTAGGTTGCACAAATCACCAGTTGTCTACGTGCTCAATGTTGTAACACAAAATAAAACCTCTAAAAAACTCCAAAACTATACCGCAGAGCAAAGCTGAAACATAACTACCTTAACTAACACAAATACCCTTTTCTGGAATGCCCAACAGCTATTCATAGGATTGGCACAGTCTAAGTTTAACACTTTTCATTACAAGGCTCTCAAAAGGCTCGTTTTGTTTGTTGTAGAAGCAGGTTGTGTGTTTAAAGATGAAGAATAGATGGGAAAGAAGTTCTAACATTTTCCTTAAAGCACACTTCGAAATTTAGAGATCCCTGTAAAATCATGATTTTTCTCATCAGTAAGATAGAGGTAGCAATGCTTCTGTATCACAGGAGAAATACATAGGCATAAAAGGTTTTATATCCAGAGACACTGAGCACTATAGAAAAGGAAGACATCAGTGATCCTCTTATTCATTACATATGCTTGATAATGTCCAGAAAATAACTGATTAAAATATTCCCTGAATATAGTACAAAACAGGTCCTACAAGATGAAAAATAGCATCCTACGTCAATAATAGTACACTACCATATATACAAAGGAACCAAGCTAAGACTGAACAAGGAATCCTTTTTTTGGCATTTTCTAACTTCTGGGTGCTAAACTCCAAAACAAAGCTTGGAATGTAGCTTTTATGGGCAATTTATACATACCTCAAGAGACTGCAGTAAAAACACTCAAATTATCTTTAAAGAATCTGAAAAAAAAATCTGCAGAAATTAGGAAAGGAAAATAAGCAGAGTTTTATTAAAGCAGTCCCTCCAAACTTGCACAAAAAAAAATGCTCTCTCATAATGAAATGAAGTTGGACTGGGATATTTATTACAATCCCTAGTCGAAAGCTGACCTAGTCAAAAGAGGTCAATGCTTAAGACTGGCAAGTAAAATATCTGGTGTCACTCAGGAGAAGATGAGGGACAGCCATTTAAGACCTTTGAACTGTTAATATTTAAAAAAAAAAACAAAAAAAAAAAAACAAAAACAAACCCCACACCCCTCTCTCATTTCAACCACCTTCAGCTTCTACTGTAAATAGTCCAAGCCAAATATGAAAAGTGACTGCATTAGGACAAACTCCAAATCTACTGCTATCAACTTATCTTAAATAAACTGTTTGTCTCTGTAAAGTAAACTATTTGACAGAAAAACGACTGTCAGAAAAACTGATGTACATTTTTTAGAAGTGAAAATAAATAGTATGGTTTTGATCCTAAAAATAATTGTCACATGAGGAGTCTCACTGTTTCTATGGGCTACTTGCATGAGTGAGGCTACGCTGGCATTCAAGCACCTGATGAACTGAGCTAGTCTTTTGAAACAACAGTCTTGTTAACACAGTTCTTTCATCCGTTACGCTGTTGTACTGCTCTGCATCCCAAATGGCTAGGAAACAAGAATTTAATTAGAAATTTGTATTTTTTAATTAGTCATCATAAATTCAGTAAGTATAGAAGTCACTACACAGTGGAACCGTCTATCACTGATCCGTATCTGACATTGCCCAGCATGAAATGCCTAGAACAGAGTCGTACAGCAAATTAATTCACTTTCCTACATCAAGAGATGTCAGATTTACTTGCCCACACCAGATCTTTTCTAGTAAGGAAAGAGTCTCTGGAAGCCTTAAAAATCAGGTAGGGAAGAATTCAGAAGGTAAAAAAGCAGTGTTCTTGCAGCGACATGCGCTAGGGGCTGGGGAAACCGTCAGGACCAGGGATTACAACTCAGCCTGCCGCAGCGACTGCGGGCTGGACTGCATTTGCTACAGCTTCCCCTGGGCAAGGGCTCAAATCACAGCAGGACAGAGCTGACTGAGGAGACAAAAGGCAGATCACTCCTGCCGCATCCTAGCTGGCTGCATACGACCGCTCTCACAGACTCCCCGCAAGCCTGTGTCAGTGGCACTCGGAGAGCTGCACGCTGGCAGCTCCGAGGATGCCAGCTCCAGAGCTGCACCTCCCAAGAGATGCCAGTCCGACAACTTCTCTTGGTCTGCTCCGAGAGGAAACCATGAAGGTCAGGTGTTAAGTCTTGCTAAAGATTGAATAAAATTCTGGGGCTGCTACACATACCTGAAACAGTAAGAATATCCATGTAGTATGCTCAGCAGAGTGTCCTGTTTCATTTGTGAGGCTAAAACGTGCATAAAAAGTTGGATTAAAAAAATATGTGGGGGAAAAAATCCTGATTAGCCCTGCTAGTGTAATGCTCCAAGTAAATTAATGCAAGAAAATAAGAACAGTCAAAAGCAACCAGGATACTAACATGTGCCATGCAAGTGTAGCTTTCTCTTGATACTATAGTAAGATTTCTTTTTAAAAAACGTCTTAATAGATTAAATAGAAAATTGCATACCGCCAAGAAAGGGGACGGAGTGAATACCATTCTCTATATTGCCTTTTGTATTATTACAATGGCAATACTATGTGTAGTAGAGAATGTTTCTGGTTATTAAATTTTATGTTTCTATATTCAGTGGCATCACATTATATATGGCCTTTTTCTGCAATTAACCTACAAAACACAAATTAAATATTAATGGATAAATGTCAATTATGATTATGAGAAACAATAAAAGGACCATAAATTAAATAATGCAGATAGAACAATAAAGTATTTTCACATGATCAAGACAACATTTTAGTGTTAAAGTTTTCTTACTCTAATTGAAAATGTAATTATGTACTTATAGGTGTTGTTATTGCATAAAATTTGGTAAATACCACCATATTTTCAGCATTACAATTCACTCCCAGTAAGAAGGAGCCAAACAAGCCTTGCTGCTTCTTCCAGCCAAGTCTAACAGTGCAACATTATTTGACGCTTCACAGAAATCTTCAGTTTGAGACTGTCCAGAGTGCAGTAGGATCTTTTCACAGTTATTCCTAGACTATTTCCATCTTCTGTAATTAATTATACACAATTCTATATTTTGTTCAGAATTACCAGCTCTTCCACACATCCAAAATATTTTCCCACTATTGTACTTTTTAACTAAGGAACTAACCTTAGGCTTGCTAAGAATTAAAAAAGGGTGAAAAAAAACCCCAAAACACAAACCATGAAACAGAAATACTCAAATATGACACTCGGACAACAACCTCATTGCTTTAAGGTCATTGCTTCTGTTTCCTGAGGCTGGTTTTTATGAAAAAAAATAAAGGTCTGAGACAAAACATTTTTAACAAACTACCAAATGCAGTCCAAAGCCAATTTAAATAGCAGCTGCTTGATGT
Organism: Fulmarus glacialis; assembly: GCF_000690835.1. Lineage (NCBI taxonomy): Eukaryota > Metazoa > Chordata > Aves > Procellariiformes > Procellariidae > Fulmarus > Fulmarus glacialis. Next base: position 41,471 of record NW_009185936.1, read on the forward strand.
TCAGACATACATACAACATAAAGCTTTACCACACTGGTCATCAATGACTACTTTACAAATTGTAAATGACATGGGACACACTGTTCACAAACAAATCAGATTTATGGTTATATTCAGTTGTTCCTGTTACCTGAAATTAGAATTAGAAGCTCATTAAATATGAATATGTTTCAGAGAATGTAGAGGCACTGCATTATATTGATGAAAGCTTCATTAAATTTTCAATGATATAGCTGCTTCTATATTTGTGAAGGAAAGACGCAAGGTAGAAATAAGTTGGGGGAATTCTCCTTCAGGCAACTTTGCATCTTTTTACTATCTCTAAAAAACATATGGATTTTAAAATAAAATGGGGGATTAATCAGGTGTAAGAGAAAGTGATTAGGGTCCATTATATTCAATGAATGATTACTTTCAGATCAGCACTTGTCTTGCATATGTTTGCCAATTATACAATTGATGCTCAAGAGGAGAATTCGTAGAAAGCTAGAAATGAGGTCTGAACAATCAAGCTCATAGAAAATACAGACTCTATACGGGTTCTGAACTCACTTAATGACAGTAATCTTTTTAAAATACTCACTTAAAAAGACATAACAAGAGTATTGGAAACAAAGTCTTATCTAGCAAACAGTAAGACATAACTTTCTGTGCAAGCAGAAATATAAAAATATCTATTAAAGTCATGAAGTAATACAGCCTTATTTTTACTGCAGAGGCTGAAACCAAGAAAAATATCTGTGACAGAGAAAAACTAGACACAAGCCCACTATTCAACTAGATTTCTAGTACTGTTATCGGCAAGCCAGACAATTAAAATCTCCATATATAAAACACCCGTAGCCAAGCTATATGAAAGAAGGCAGAATCAAAAAACGCAAAAGTGAAAATTCAAGTGGTCTGATCCCTCTTGTGGTCATGCTCTACGACATAAATTTATTACATCGCCACATTACGTTAGCCCAGTTTCCTTTGGAAAAAAGGCTTATGCAATCAGGCTGTTACTCAGCTCCTCCCCATCCACTCCCCTCGATATCCATTACCTTATGTCAACCAAGTCAGGCAGCGGGGTAGAGGCCTCAATGTCATGTTATTCTTCTAACAAGCCTGCACAATATATAGCTCGGACTTTACATATTTTCCTTACAGTTAATGTGCATGGCCTGCCAGGAACTGAGATGTAGCGTTGCTCTTTCCAACTTGTTAGGACTGTCACCTCTTTCAGCCCTCTGGATAGTCAATGCCCAACTAACATACATGCAGACAATGCTGGTTTATCCTCCGACCTTGTTTATTCTACCCTGTTCAAATCCTGCTTCGACAAGTTTACTTCCCCCCCCCCGCTTCCAGTTTTCTTCGGCATGCGTAGTCAGCATTAAATAACTGACCTTCTCAAAACCACCATGAGGTACTATTATCCCCACATTACCAGATAAGGAAATTAAGCTGCTATAATTAATGCCTGAAGCATGCCCAAATTTCACATTCCTGATTTGAGAGTGATTAGCATTAGCGCTATATAGGATTTCCTCTGCTCGAAGCAAAGCTCCTGGGGAGCATGGGAGCAGTTGCACGCAGCCTGCACTCCTGCAGGGAAGTCCGACGGGCACAGCCAGAAGCCCCTGTGAAACGCTGGGCTCCAGGAACTGGAGCAGCTCCACCCCGGGGCTCTGTAAAGCAACTCAAACACCCCAGGTGCTGCTCCAGCCCAATGAGGGAAGGCAAGATATGAGAGCGCCAACCCCTTCTGCATCCTTCCTTTTTCCCCTGACCAAGACTTTTTGATCCAGGCAGACTCCTTGCTCAGCTCATTTCCATTCAGATATTATACCCCTTCACCACACGTGCGCGCATGCACACAAACACAGGTGCTCACTACCCTTACCTCTGATCTTGCCACAGCCACCGGCTCCCCATGCATTCATCCTCCCAGAACCTCACATCTTCCTCTATGGCTCTTTAGCTCCAGTTTTTCCTCAGTCTTCCCAAGTAGTCCTAAATGCTTCTCTAGCCCAGTCATCACTCCTTCTCTCAAGTCCTCATGCAGTCATACCCCTTTCTCCAAGCAAGTCCCCCTCATGACCTTTGCTGTTTCATTTACAGCCACACAATAAGACTGGGAGTCCACCTCCCCTTTTGACTCCACGACAGCATTTCAGAGTTTCCCCAGAGCCACGAGATGTTTCCCAGTCACGCGCTCCTTGCAAAACAGGCGGCTTCTTTCCAAAATGTCAGTTGGCAGCAAAGGTTCCCACACGAATCCCATGCAATTTGAGTTCCCTAACCTCATCCCAAGGAACAAATATCCAAGAGAGGCTGTTTCACTCATACATCACTGAGATGCTGCCCACGTGGAGACAGCTAACTCTGGCCACATCTGCTGCTCCATCCTGCATTACCTTTTCCCAAAACCAAGCAGACAGAATAGAAATCAAGGATTTGTTTAGAAAAATTTTAGGCCAGGTTTTGTTGCAAGACTGGGAAAAAAAAAGGTTCAAACAAATACAGTAATTCTAGACTAAGCTCAACAGACCAGTATTTCTCCAGCTCCTAAATTCCTCCAACCCTGCCCAGCTGACAATGTTCACAGCAACATAACATCATCCTGGCATTGCCCTTGGTCCTGTTAACCTCCCTCTCTCCCTTTACAGAACACAATCATATCCCAAAACTAAAGATAACTTTTCATTTTTTTGCTGGAACAAGGGGATCTTGGGGATTTAAAGGCAGCCTCCCATCTCCAGTTCACAGCACATCAGTCAAAGGCTTATCAAACTACACAACTGCCACCGACAGTCCTTCCTGATGCTATCCAGGGTGCGTAAGGACTATTTTTTTGGTCTTTATAAGCCTGCAGACAGCTACTCCCAGAAGAACCTGAACTCTTCTATTTACATATACGCACACTAAAGATTATCTAGTCATTAGTCACACCTACAGATTGCTCAGCTCCTAATCCCCACAAACATACCTTTTTTTTTTTTTTTTTTAACAGAAAACACTAAGTAAGGATGACAAAGATAAACATTTGTCTGTCTGTACTTGTCTGGGACCAGAGGTCTTCCTTCTTCACCCCGGTTCTGCCAGCAGCTCTTGTGATACATTTAACCCCAGTGCCAAACTTTCCTGCCCAGTTAGACCTAACACTTCCCATTCTGGCTCAGCAGTCTGAAGGTGTCAACATTAGGCGAACCACTCCCTTGCCTTTCGCTGTCTAGGAACATCAGTCCTTTGCCACTCTGGCAGAGGGACTGACAGCCTGGCCGCATTGCTTGGCATAATAAAAACGGGGGAGCAGAACATTCTTAGGGCTTGGGAACTTTTACCTCAACATTTCTTCTTTAAAAAAAACTGTCTTCGCTCTGCCCCATCCCACCGTTTCCTAACTCTCAGCAGAACCACTTATCTTCCTCTATAATGTTAAAGAAGCTGCCATGCTCACATTAAGCCCAGGATTCTGCAAATGCTTAGACATATATTTAACCTTAGTGCCAATCATTGAGGCAGAACTTTGGGAACAGCAAAAATCATTATCTACATGTTTCCCAACTCAGAGCCAAAATATTTATCAGACCAGATGACTTGCTCATCGTTCACTTGTGGCAAAGGCATCCTGTTGTCACTTCTCTGACCTTACCTGTATTCCACACGAAAAAACCTGCAAGAATTTCCTAATACATTCTCTCCCCCGTATGTGTTATATTCAAAGGAAGAACAACTTAGAATATCATTTTCAGAGCATCAAAAATGTTCTTAGCTACAACAATTAATGTCTAATTTTGTCACATATAGCAACAGTTCCTGCTAAGGTCTTTTCTCAGATCCGGTCTTGTCAAATATAATTCTTGCAAAACATTTTTCAAAAAAGAAAAACCAAGTAATTGTCATCATAAAATTCAGTTCACTCTTAGGACTAATACTTACGACTTTTATTACAGCCAGAATGGCCTTTCTGTGAAGAAACATCCACTGTTTCCTGCATATCATTAAAACAAAGAGGGAACTGGCAACCTGAAACTTAAGTGTCCACAACGCAAGCTCAGCACCCTGTCTGTCCCATATCCTGTTACTATCAAGAAAGATTTTTTTATTTCTTAATTCCCTAACCAGATCTGAACACCAGAGTACTCAATTCAATTTCCAAAATGCTGACCTAGCTTTTCTTCAAACTTCACCTTCAGTTGTCCGGGGTGGGGGGGGAGGGAAACCCACAACCAAAGCCTCAAACAAAGAGCACACACACAAATGCAACTTCTGAGTGCTCCAAGAGGGCACTTTCAGATCCACTCTGCGGAGAATTTACAATTACCAAGACATGCTTTTTAAAATGACTCAGGAATATGTTTGCTTAATTTCATTAATATTAAACCTATGCATATCACTTATTAGCATTTGGGAGCTAAGGCAACCACATAGAAGCAAGTCAAACGTCCTTCTTCCTCACAAACCCGCAGAATTATTAACTTGCATTATAATGCAGTAGATGCAATTAAAATAAAAAAAGGCCTAACATCAAATTGTTTAAAAGATTATTGTGTTTGCCTTCTTTTTGAGAAGCACTTGTTTTAACCGTAGAGATTTTAACCGTGTTGGACCATTACCATACTGGATATTCACCATGTTCAACCTTAGCATGGTAAGCATTTACCCAACAAAAAGGGTCAAGCATGTTTGAAGACTCCTCAAGCTGGGCACCCAAACCCATTAGCCATTTCCAGGATCCCAGGCTGCAGATTTAGCCAGACAATTTTCAGAACCAAGGAAAAAGAACTTATTTTTCAATTGCCTGATTGGAGATCCAGGATATAAACAATAGCTTTCCTTTTGCCAAGGTTACATCTCCGAGCAGAACCACAACTTAAATTTTTGAAAAGTACTTACAAGGAATGAAGAGTAGAGCTCTGCAAGCTTTGCTAAGCAAAGAAGTCATCTTACTAAGCAGACCTGCCAATTGATAGCTCAGAGAAAAGAGAAGATTTTCTAAGTATGCCAGTTTTAAAACAAAAGAATAATATAACTGAAGCATTAATACCACTATATCAGAAATATTAAGACCATGATGCAGAGCCAAATTTAAAAGCAAATATTCACTGTCAAAACTGGATGGCAGAAAGAAATAACCTCTTGGGTATTTCAGCAACGATTTAATCACCTCCCATGACTAACTCAGAGAGACTTTGGAAGACTAATGGGATGGAACAGAGTCCAGAGAGCATCTAATCCCAATTAATAAAACCAGGAATAACTCCAAAAAGACAAAGAAGAAAGATGACCTAGATTTTTATTCCCTAAGAAGTCAGGAAAAAACTTTTTCTGAGGGAATACATTCCACTTTTAAAAAAAAAAAATTCTGCTTCTTCCTTTGAGGATGCAGACAGGCTACGATTGTGCAACTATTTTAAACAAGCACCAGTTAACTTAACTTCCCATGGTACATCTGATGAACGTGAGTAAAAACCTCCCTGATGTGTCTCCCAACTCACCCAGAAAAAACTAAGAAAATTCTCTCAGAGATATAAATTGTTGGGAATGAAATACATTACCTAGTTTTCATTACTTATCTCCCCAAAGCAAAGCAGGCATTTTTAGGACCACACAAAGATCTGGTTGAGATTTTTAGCTATATGTAGTCCCGATCTGCTTTAGTCCACCAAGACTACTTACGCTTTTCATGCAAATAAGGATCTACCACTCAGGAATCTAATTTGAGATGTGAAATGGCAAGGGTAGCAAGAAAACAAGCCTAAAAGACAAAATAGAGCGCTTGCTCTCCCAGATAAGCCAGCTTGTTAAGCATGCAGCCTCACAAAATGGCGCAAGTTAAACTAACGTTGCCACAAAAAGGACCTTCCTTCAACTGTATTCCTACCTTACTTGTGGATACACATTCCTACAGATTGCCTTGCACCACCTCTGACGCCTGCCTAACCATCAACAAGCCACGTCAACTCACTAATCCTGTACAAACACCATTGCATTAACCTATCAAAAAAGCTTCTAATTTTCTGCCAGGTTAGCAAACTGGATCAACTTCTACACGGTTCGAGTAAGTACCAGAGTCTAGTGGCTCTTTTCCTTGTGCCTGCTGCCTATTCACGAGTCCTGCACCCACGAGCACATTTTGATTGTTCAACCAGCACTACTCTCATCGATTGCATTCATGAGCCTGCACCTCAGCTTCTGTATTAATAGAAATCTGGTGGCCTAAAAATCACATACATCACAGCCAACCCTTACGTTACAAATGACAGGCCTGAACACAGTATCATTGCCCTTGTATATCTTGCATTCACGATGCTTTCTTTAGGAAAAAAGCTTGATGAATAAAATTCAAATATGAATTTAAGCACCTAATTCCCACATGCTGAAGTTAAAAGTTACAGGTCTGACAAATCCTCACTGCCTACCTCTAGTTAGACTTCTGCACTCGAACTCACTTGGCTGAAATACAGTTTTATGTTATTTTCCACAATCTCCAGGGCTTCCCCCCCATCTTGGAAGAAAGGCATTTTCTTGAACCACACTGCAGAGAAGAATGCAGCAGGAAGCCAAGAGATCCTTTCACTTGGAAGGAGTTTAAACAAGAAGATTCCAAACTTTTTTCCAACAACTCCAGCCCCACGCACTGGCATGAGACCCCACTCCCCCAAATTCACCAGGGATGTTCCTACTTCCAACTCCTAGGGAATTTGACAGCCGCAAAACTCCAAATGCTTCCAACGTTAAAATAAATACGCAAATAATGAAACCTCTGTTTCTTCATTTTAGCAGCCGTTAGTACCGCAATTAGAGTTCTCGGAGGATGCACTTACCCCCTAATGAATCCCTGGAACAGCCGTAACAGGGTGCAGGGCAGATTACAGAATCCCCACAACACAACTCGGTGAATTGATGTCTCCCCTGAGCAACACAAAGCTGGGCCTAGAGATAGTAAGCGTTGTTATGCTGTCTTCATTTTGAAGCCTTATTAACAAATTAAACGAGAAATAAACACATCTCCCCCTGGGAAAAGGAGAAAAAAAGAATTAAATTTTAATAAGGAGCCTAGACACCTTTCCATAAGTCTCTTGAAAACAGGAGAAAGACACCAGAAAAGCTTATAATAGAGCAAGTTCATTAACTACCATCTAAGATTGCAGCAGTACACGAACAAATCCAAAAACACTACAATGGCAGCATCTGAAATCAAACCTATCAGTTTTCTGTGGAAGCTGCTCTGGTACTTGTGCCCCTGTCTCGCAGAGATGTCAAGGATGGGAAGGACACTTTGCAGAGACAGCACAACAGCTGGCGTGATGCTGGGAATGAAAAGGAGCTTTGCTTTTGTTTCTCTGCAGACATCCTCTCTCTACAAGTCAAGATGGGTCACAGGTAGCTGGAGCAGCAGGACTGACTTCTAAGAAAAAGCTTTACGTATCAGTTTCTCTCCTCCTCCCTACAGCAGGCAGTGAGACAACAAAGCTGAAGAAGCAGCCCAATTAATTATCTTTTTTACTTAAGACTTTTGCGTCTGATTGTTGGAGACCATACGGTCCAAGTTTACAGCCAACAGTAAATTTCTCTACCCAGTCCTGTTTGCAGTAACAACCTTAACATTCTTTTAATGCAGTTTTCGGGGGATGCATTTCCTTTCTTCTTTATGAAAGTAAATCAGTGGGATACGCTTAACCTACCTCCTAAAACTCAACATAGGCAATGAAATCCAAGCAGGCAGAATAAAAGATAACTCGTGGTCTCAAATGGAGCCAGGTGGATTACAACTCCATTGGCAAGCACGCACCCAGCATCTGTACGTTCAGAAAAGACATTAGGAATTGTCTGAATAATCAAAATTGTCATGCATGCACAAAGGCTTTTGAATATAATTCTTCAGACTGAACTTTTAAAAGAAGGCAAAGCCATCAGTGCACCTTAGAAACTAATGCGCTGCAGAACTTTAATCAAGCATTGCTCCATAATTAGACACACTTTCCCCTGCACAAAGGCATCTTTAAAGCCAAGTATCTGATGCCTTCAACCTCTGTTATACTTAAGAAAATAAACTTTAAAAGACATTCATTATTCATTTCCATACTAAGTCCCATCCTAGAACAACTTTTAGCTCCTAATTTATCATCCTCCCTCCCAGTGACAGGGAAGATTTATAGTGGAAAAGGCTTATTTAACATTACTCTAATGCCAAAAACACATGGTATTACACTTTTGGCGATATTGGTCAAGAAGCAATAACCAAGAAAAACAAAATACTAAGAAATAACCCCCCCAAAAAAACCATTCCCATAATTGTAAGGCTTGGCACGGTTCCATTGGAATGAACTGCAATGGAAGCCAAACTTGGCGGATGTTTACAGCCAAGACTCAATGTCCGATTTCACCCTCTCGCACTCATCTGCCTATCCCTTATCTCCACCGCAGCACTGCTGTGCTTATCAGCACGCTGACCCCTGCTCTGCCACAAGTGGACACGAACACATTCCAGAGCCTGACTGACCACAGGGGAACTGAACACGGCAAACATGCAGCGTTAGAGAAAGCCGCTGTGAGTTGTTCTAACGTAGGGTTAAGTACACCGACACAGGAAGATACACAAAAGACAAGGGAGGAGAAATGCTATCTGCATATGTTGGTGCTAAGATCCAGAATGAATTTGTTGGCAGGATCAAGGTCACAGTAAAAGAGAGATGGGAGGCCAACACAGGTACCCTAACATATAGTATCTACCCCAGATGAGAGAGATTTAAATTAATGAAGTGGGGAAGAGAAGAATGAATAGCTAAACCTCCAAAGCACAGGACTTCATAGCAAGAGGAACCTTCACTGCAGGCATCTGTCAAAAAAGAAGGAACAAACAGGACACACATTGCCCAACAAGTTCTCAAATACTTAGAGATTAACTTTGTTTATATAGGAGGTAAAAAGAAAAAAAAAAAAAAAAAACACAAACCCATGATAAAAGGAAGGCTCTTCTAGTTTCATTCTAACCAAAGGGGAGGAACTGGCTAAGAACGTGAAAGTGAAAACAACTTGGCTGACAGAAGGCATAAGAAGGCAACTCTCGCAATTCTTCGGAAGA
>NW_009185936.1:50574-54572 GCF_000690835.1 Fulmarus glacialis
GAGCGCTACAAAATAAAGAAAATTAACTAATAGTAAAACCACAAGCTGTCTGAAACCCAGAAGAAAGATCTGAAGCTTACTGAGAAATCACCTCAGCTAAGTATAGGCTCTTTAATGATTTGAAATTCAAGAGATGTTGTACAAGTGCAAATCAAATCATGAAGGTCACTTAAAGTGAACAGCACAAACAGTTAACAAAATAAGAAAGGTCAAAGCATTAGGAAAAAAAGTACTGGGAGGCAACACTGAAGGTAACATGAAAATATTCCTTCAGAACGCCTGCAGTGAAAGAAAGTGCAGTTAAAGTAGGAGTGCGTTAACCCACTACTCAATGGGAAGGAAAATCTCTAACAGATGATGCCAAAGCACTTGGGGCGTTGTCTGCATCGATCTTCATTCATTAAGATGGATTAACCAACTAATGTAACTCATATCGCAGCAGAAGGAGCAAGAACACAAGTTAGAACCGGGAAATACGTTAGAGCAATTGCTCCAAACCTCCCGAGCCAACAAAGCCAATTTCCCATGCATATTTATCAGCAAACTTCAAACAGAAAGCATGATAAAGGCAACATGCTTCTGCAGACAACTTAATAAGCTTCCATAAACCTATGGACTATATTCAGGGGTTACAGCATTAAAAGAGTACTTCAAGGTTTCAAATCTGGTAGACATAGTATTTTTCCTGACAAATGCAGTTATCAAAGGTCATCTCTGCTCTTTGCATTAAGTTCCAGCAGCCTGAAGAAGGGCAAAAGCACCTGCCTCTGAGGGCAGGAAATGGAATACACAGGGAAACAGGGACCAGTCAGGGTTACCGTCAGTCCCTGGGAAGATGCTGAAATAAATAATCAGATAAACGACCTACCTCCTGCACACCTCAGATAATGAAGCAGATAACATCCAGCACACAATTTGTTCAGAACAAATCATATGAAACGAATTTCCTCCAATGACACGGTAACAATGTAGGTAGCAAAATGGCAACTAGAAGCAATACAGTTTTGGTTTAACTGGACTTTTGACACTCTTAAATTGACAGTCATATAATCTAAACAAACACAGTAGATACTGAAGTACTGAGAGATGACTAGAAACCTATACCCATCATTATTTCAGTCAGAGAGAAAATAGGTAGCAAGTCCATTCACATGGCTCTAATCTTTTATCATTCTCCACTGTTACAAAAAATAACTTGCGGGGGCGGGGGGGGAAGGCTATTTATCAAGAAACTTACTGCAGGCAGCCCCATACTTTGCTCTGCCTCAGTTTGACTTCTTACGGTCACACGCAACAACTTCAAAGATCTCCCAGACAACATCTTGTCCACAAATTACACATTGGAAAATACCAGCACAGAAAGGTCTTTTTTTTTTAAGTTACAAGCACTTTGATGGAGGAGCTCAGAATCCAAAGTCACTTGAAGCCAGTGCAAAAGTCTCCTGAAATAATATGCAGTTTGACAGAGCAAACTGGTAAGAATAATCAGCTGCATAACATGGAAGGCAAGGTTACATTCTATTCTGCCCAGAGATATGTTGAGTGGTAAAGTGCTAAAGAATCTGGGGGTTATGCTGAACATAAATCACACACATCACCGCAAAAAATAAAAAATACGTACAGACTTATCGACCTACTGAGATGTATGAAATGCAGGTATCATATGAAAAGCACGTGAAATAATTTTGACTCTGCCTGTTGTACTAAGGACTAAGATGGAGCACTGTGTCCAGTTCCATTGTTCCAGAAAAATGCAAGCCAAAAGCAGTGAGAATAGCCCACAGATGTATATAAAAAGAAAAAAAAAAAATTTTAAAAAAATCACTGAAGGAATGGGATTTCTTAAGTGTGGAAAACACCAAAGAGAAAGCCCCCAAAACATGTGACATTCCCGCAGAAGAGGTGTAATAAAGAGTTCACAAGGTATGTAAAATGCATGTTAGAATTCTTAAATGCTTAAATTATAGCAAATAAATTTAGATTAGAAATTAGGAGAAGTATTTTCAATGGTAAGAACAGCAAACTATCAGAATAGATTGCTTAAGAAGGGTAAGTCTCCATCAGAAACTTAAGTTAGCTCATTTGCTTTGAGAACTAGTTAGACATTCCTTCCTTGTGCCTGAAACATGGTGAACTTATGAAAGAACAAATGTCAATTACCTCCCCTTTTTCCCCCCCATACTTCATTCACAGGTGCCTCATCTGAGCTCCCAGCTTCTACATCAGTTATTACGAGAATTTAGTAACCATTTCTAAGAAACAACTTCCAGCATGAAGGCTTTGTAACATCATATGGAAATAATAATGAAAACACAACCTTAAAGGAATAATATTACAGAGGAAGAGTGATCCACTTGAACCACATCAAGATGGAGAGTCCTTAATTACAACAAAAACAAAGAAATCCGGAGATCCCACTTACACAGTGACTTCAACTTTACCCTCACACACACATATGCTTCAAAGCAGTGGTGCCCAGCTCCAGAGACACCCTTTGCTGGGAAGGTAAAGAGAGACTAACAGACCTTGCTGGGTCCAGGTGAGGTCAGTCTGAGTGGGTCTGCACAGCCCTCTCCTGGCAAGCACCCTGCAGAGATACCCGGCTGGCTCAGCCCAGGGCCAAACAGATTCAGACTACTGATCTGGTCTCGGATAAAATACTTGCCAAATGCAGAAGTGCGAACAACGAGCTGGGGAAAGCAGAGGCAGTCCTCATGCAGCTGGGAAGAAACAAGGAAAGCAAGACAGAGACATCAACCCCAAATAGGGTGTCAGCAGCTGGACCCAGTAAAGCACAAAACATGACTAATTTTCTCAAATGAATCTCAGCTACAAAAAAAATATTGAGAACCAAAGCGGGAGAGCAAACTGAAACATGCTGTCCTCTGCTGGAAGTGGCTCTGGAGGAGCTTGAAAGCAGAAGATGATCAAGACCACTAGTCCTTTGATCTGCACTGGAATGGAAGATAGAAACATCGTTTTAAAGCTGCACAGCCTTGCCTAAATGTGGCTGTTACCTTTTGAACTCCAGCTAACGCTGCACTTTTACACAGCCAGCATCACTGTCACCAAAGGGGCACTCCTGCTGCCTGTCTCTCCTACACCACCACTACCAGGAGATCATCTGCTGCTCTCCCACACACTTTCCCTCGTTGCAACAGAAGTGCTTGCGTGGCCGTAGAGAACAGGATCAGGGAACCAGATGAAAGCTAACACTTTTTTCTTAAAAAAAAACATAAATCCTTTCTGCAAGGAAGGATTCCTTCACCCTGTTCACTTACAACACTATGTCAAGTTAAGTAAAGCTTTCAGGCTGCGTCTTTTGAATGCAATTCACCTGTAGTTTAAAAATATAAACAGCTCAATATACATACCACAGGAAAGATGAAAACACACAAAAAACAAACAAACAAAAACCCAAAAGGGCTGCTACTGCAGTATGAGGCTTCTATCATCTGTACCTAGAAAGAATTTACAGTACAGTTTTTAAAACTTCCACACTAAGGAAGATCTCCAGACCTGAAAGTGAATTAGTTCAGACTATGTATGACATAAATCAGCTAGAGCCAGCGGTGGGAATTATCTAGGTGTTCATCTTTGGGGGGAAAGAAAAAAAATCATGACTCTTGTTGCAAAAAAATACCGAATGAGTAAACACCACCATCAGCACAGGTTCACAAGAGGATTTTCCAACATTTAAAACAGCATGAAACCTTCAGACAAAGCATTCCCCATTCAGGAGAATTAACACTCCAAAACAATAAACCAAATCACTTTTTTTTTCTTAATTATCCAAGCACATTATTAAATACACGTGAGAAGTGTTTACGTTGATGAGAAATGTATTTTCCACTACGCTCCCCGTTCCATACCCCGAGGCCTCACCCCGCTTCGGGACAGGAGCCCGTACCGACCACTACCCCGCACACGCCAAGTCCCGTGTCCTTCCCCCCGAGCATTTCACGGGGGAGAAGCAGCCGAAAGCAGCGCTTCAGACC
>NW_009185937.1:0-33545 GCF_000690835.1 Fulmarus glacialis
GCGGGTTGAAACGCTGCTGGCGGTTCGCGTGTCTGTCTCGTTTCCCTCCTGCATATACAGGAGGGCTAATGCGTGCGGGTCTCCTCGGGCGCTCGCCTCAGCGCGGTAGGCGAGTTGCACTGCTGAGAGAGGGACTGCTCTGCCGTGGGAACGCTGGAGTAACCGCTGGTCTGTAAAGAGGAGGTGGTGCACGGAGCGGGGGAACCTAGACTCTCTTCTGCTTTCTTTATAGGCGGCTTTTGTAGAAACTCGACTAGCGATGCTAACTTAAAGCTCTGTATATGCAGTGTTACTTGCCAGCAGAAGGTTCATGAAGTGTACTTGCCCATCAGTCCTTTGTGGCACAAGTTTTTTGGTTTTGATGCCAGTTGATGATTTTGAATTCTTGGGACTCTCCTGTGTAGTGCCTACTGTGACTTTTCAAATAAATTCTTCTAACCTCCTGGTGTAATTTTTTCATAAAAAGAAAGGTTTTGGGGGAGAAAGTAACCCTTTGAACTTGCATATGCCAGATGTTTGCTTGCTGCCTTTATACAGCAAAAGAAGTTGCATAACCAAAGCAATACAAAGTTAAAACTGAAGAGGAGTTTCCATTATAAGCCCTCGCACTGGCCAGTTGAAATCCTGAAAAAAATTACTCTGAGCATGAGACTCTTCATGGCTTTCTGAAGCCAACACTGAAATGTCCTTGTGAGTCCTAAAGGCGTTTCCAGGCTTTTGACCTCTAAATATTAGCTTGAAACTCTATAATTGAGTTACTGATGCCATTTTCAGGCAGCAGTATCTGAAAGTGATTTTTAAGCCTGATTTAACTGTACTTAATGCTCTGTTAAATTTCATTTGACAGTCATCTTTTGGATTCAGAGCAAACATACTTAGATCTTTCTTAGAGAACTGTATAAACAGTTTGTCATAATGCTGTTACATGTTTAAAAATCACTGAGTTTCTTTCCTTATTTTGATTAGGTAGCTATGTGAGGGTACACAGACACTGGAATTGACTATTACTGAACAGTAAGATCACTGATGGTTGAAAGACTTGCTTATTTGGCAGAAAGCTCTTTTTTTTTTTTTTTCTTCTCTCTTGTCACCTAAACGACATTTGTCTTTCTTTAAGCTGAACTTGTGATCTTTTTGCCTGCAGAGGAGAAAAGGTGAGTTGTATGAGTAGCAGTTACGTGGCTTGTAGTACACAGTCCTTCTTACTGAGAATTTTTGTTACGTAAAATCACTTTTCTGGATACAGGCAAGTAAAGAATTCTGTCATTTAAAAGTTTAATCTTAACTAAAAGTAAGTTTTGATCTTTTTTGAGCAAGGCTGTGTCAACTGTAGTTTAACATGAATTTTTTCATAAACTTGAAAACAGAATAATTTTCTGTTCTGAAAAACAGGCCTTTTTTTCCTGTTATTATACCAAGTTGTGGTAATGTCTGCAGACTTTCTACCAAGCATTTTAAGATACAGGGCCATAACTTGGGTGATGAGTCAAACTTACTAGATTGGCAAGGTCAAAGGAGAATGTTTTTCTGAGAAATCCAGGCTAGACTTCAGTTTGGGGATTTAGTGGCAACAGTGTGTTTTTGTTTTTGTTGTGTGTGGTTGTTAGTTTTTTGTGTGGTTTTGTTTGTTTGTTTTAAACTGATGTCGCATTCTCACTATGAAAAGGTCAGATTTTGCAGCTGCACCTCTTCTGAGTAGTCCGGTGGCCCTGTGTGGAGCTTCACTGATTGTAGTGCTCTGCAGGGTCCCATCCTGTACATCCAATCGCAGGTTCTAGCTCTGAAAGCAAACCTCTTGTGTTTCTCATGTTATCATAAGTAGTGATTCAATCCCTTTGTGCCTTGACCCGTGTCATCAGTCAAGTTCAGGTGCTACCAGTAAAAATGCTGATGTCTAGTGTCTGTGCTACTGTTGGAACTGTTAGAGTTACGCCAACAGTTATTGGGGAAAACTATTAACGTGAAAACTGCTATCCATAGTTGTCATCTGTGTCATTGCTGTATTTATTTAACTTCCTCTCGTAGCCTCCGGAATAAATTGTAAAATTCAAACAGCTATTGCAGGTAGTAAGCTAGTGGATGGTAGTGAAGCTACCAGTCCAATTAATCAATAAAAACTGATTGGTAAAGCTGCCTGCGGAATAGAGAGAATCCTGGCTGTTGTTTCAGCTCACTTAAAATCTCTTTTTTTTCCTTTGTGCTTGGGTGAAGACTTATCTTGCTGATAGTGTTCTCAGTATCCTGTGGGTCTCTGACACTAGCTGTGTTTTAAATTTAACTCCTTCTGCCCACAGTTATGCGTACATGCTTTGTAAATGTACTGGTCAGTCATTAGTAGCTACTGCATTTGAACACAGTGCCTGCCACCTGTCTGTGTTTGTGGAGAGCTCCAAAAGTGCATCTTATCTTCGGGGTTTTTTTTTTGCTTGTTTTCTAAACTGAGTTTCCAGAGTTTGGATAATACTTCTAGACAGAACAGCTACATCTGCTTTTTTTTTTTTTTTTTGCTTAATCTGAGTGCCTGTCATGGTAAAGCTCAGGGATGTTGGTTGAGGAGGGCATTAACTTATGCAGTAAATTACTTGTCATCTTAAGTGAAACTTAACTGGAAATAGTTATTATGAAGCTATGCCTTTAATATGTACCTTTTTTGTTTTTAAATGGTGTTTCCATTAGTGGTTTTTTAATCCTGGGATTATACTCCCTTTCTCTTCCCTGCAACAACTACTGCTCCATGGGAGATGTTCCAGTTCCTTGAGCTGTTTCTGCTTGAGGAGTAATATTTATTGTAGACATATAATTAGCACACCTGCTCACCTAGAAAATCTGGAATCTCTGGAGTGTTGAAACCATCAGCGTGTTAGCACTGTTACTTAACACGCTGTTGGGACTCTGTGTGCATATCCTAATGTCTTTCCTATATCTCACTGCAGACCACTTTGATATCTTGAGTACAGCAAATGCATTGCTGCGCAGCACAGGATGTGCTTTTCGCTTGCTTTATTACAGTATTCAAAGGCTGACATCAAAGAGTTTCCTGCATTAGGGCAATGTTAAGCATTTATGGTGAAATAATCAATTACTGAAGTAAGGGTTTGGCTATTGAGGCCTAGAAGGCTTAAGTGATATTGAGTGAAGTACTATCTTTAGTTGCCGTTAGAGAATGATGGGTCCTCTTTCATGCTGTATCTGAACACAGGAATATTCTTGTCTGTAAGATCTGCCTAATTAAAATGTGGGGTGCAACTCTGCATCATCTTCATGATGTACAACACTGCTTTATAATATAACTAATGAAGTGAAACTTCACAACAAATATACAAACTAAAAAAGACTATCTCACTTAACTGTAAATTAAGCTGACTTTATACATGGTATAAGCAAGCAATGTTTTTGTCTTTTCTTCTATGTTTCTATATTGGGAATCAACACTTTCTTTTGTAAGGCAGCCTTTTGCCTTGGATTATTAAATGGGACAACTCTTGTTTTGATTAATGGCTTAAAAAGAGAAGGCAATGTCTTTAAAAAGAGATCCATGAAAGCAGTCAGTTAAGCAACAGAAGATGGTTTTTCTTAGAAGATTCTAAGATGCAGCTCAAGAGTTTTGAGGTAGAATGACTTCCTCTGTTAATTTCTTGTGAAGCGCAGGAATACAGTAAACCTGAATTGAATGCAGAAGAATAGAGACTCTTTTGTAATATAAATAGCTAACAAGAAAAAACACAAAACTGTGAAACTTCCTGCTTTAAGGTAATTTCAAAGTATCTGTGCTTTTGTAGGAGCTTTCAGAAATTTTTGGAGGAAAACCACTCTTGACATAACAGCAGCCTTATTCAGACACTCACTATAAATGTGGAAAACATCTTTTATTCAAAGCATGACTTGGATGCTACTGAAATAACTACAGAAATGAGATATACTGAATTAACTTGCATTCAGATTCTAACTGGTCATAGGTGCACTTGTCCTTTTTTCCTTTTCTCGGGCCCATGTGAGTGTCTCTCGTCTGGGCATTAAAAATGCCTCTTGCATCTAAAAGGTTGTTATGCTGCAACACAGTACTTAGCCCAGTTTTGGAGAGTATGGGGACTAACTTCAATAGAGCCATTTAGTTTTCTCTTGGTTTACTACATTACTGGATTTACTCACTTATGTCAATGATCAGAATGATTTCACAGCAGTGGTTGTGCCTGAAACTAGAAAATCAGAAGGCTTAACTTTTAGTGAGAGTTTTACTGAATTTTCTTTTTGCTTCTTAAAGGTAAGATAGTTGAAAGCATTTTCTATTGTAGCCTCTGTGCACCCTTTTCGCATAGGTTTTCCTTTTGGCTGTTTCTTCAGCAACGTGAGCTGAAATAATGAAAAAGTGCCTTTTATTTAAAAACAAACAAACAACAACAAAAAAAACCCAAACAACCAAAACCCACCCCCAAACAAAAACCACAACCAAATTCAAACTAAGGCCTGATGTGTAACTGCTATGTTTTCCTTCTAGGTCATCTTTAAATCACTTGCAGATACTTTTTTCTCAACTTTGAATTGTAGAGATGAAATCTACTGGATGAGGTGCTTTATCTCTTGGCAACAATCCACACAGTTTCAGTTGGAGAAGATTTTCAAAATAAGATCCAAGTCACCTTCAGTAATACTTGAATTTGGTGGTTGCAGTGTTTCAATACCTTTCCTTTTCTTGAGTACCATGAGTTATGCTATCAATGTCAACTCTTTCCATTTATTACTCCCTTTGTTCTTTAGCAACACTGAGAAATAGTCCACGATAATGTTGGTCAGGTTTAAAAAAAAAAAAAAAATAAATGAGAGGAACTCAGATTTTGTGAAGGTTTTATGTGCTGTAATGGAAGCAAGATATTGCTGTTAAGAGTTCTTGATGTTTTGGATGGTGACAATGTAGCCAAGGAGAAGGCAGGCTCCAGTGTCAAATACGAAGGTTATACAAAAGTAGAATATAGCCTGGTGTATGAAAACTAGGTTTAAGAGTAACTACAGAGATTATGGGCTTCTTGAAAATTTTTGTTACAATACTGGCACTTGGACTTTCATCTGTTCCTTATTTCATTAAAGGAACAGAATTAATCTGTCTGCAGATTCCTAATCATTGTGAATGATCCTTCTTTCAGCATATTAATACTTCTCAGATCAGTAAAATAAGCATGTGTGTTATCTTTATAAGCTTATGGTAGACATACAGACTTGGTACCGAGTAGAGTCTGTGGAAAAACACCATTCTTGCATGCAGTGTCCGTCAGCTTCGTTTCTGAAAGAGAAGTGGGAGGCAATCATCATGGTTATAGCAATCTTACGATTGAAAAGGTCATCTAAACGAGAATGAGCCTACCAGTCTAGTTCTGGTAATTGGAAAGTTTGTAAATCAGCATTTGGGCTGAAATGTCTTTGAGTCTTGGCCTGTTCTTCAACTATATTTATTTTAGAAAACTTTCAACTATTTACAAAAATGAAGCAATGACTAAGTGAATCATCTTTCTGTTAAAAACTTTGAAGACCACTAATTCTCCCACTTCTTCTGAAGCAAGGATTTAACATTTTGCAGGGCATTGGGCTTTTTGATTTGTGGTATTGTGCAGTTGTATTTTAGGCAGTTTTTAACGGTGATCCCAACAGAGAAGTATTTGTTTAAGTTCTCTCTACTTCATAGACTGGCAACCTGATTTCCTCTTGCCCCCCAAAAAAGACCTCCAAAAGAAAAACACCCAAAGCTCCAAAACAGTTGATGCCAAGACTGTTCCAGTGTGCTGCAAGCTGCTGAAGCCTTGAACTGAAAACAGGGATCACTTGTCTTGTGTTCTCCATGACACTTTTTTCACCAAATCTGGTCTTGGAGAGGACAGTAGGAAGGAGGATTTTGATGGCAAAGTTTTCTTTTCTATGTGTGTCAAGGGTAAAATGTAGTTTAAGCAAAGATAGAAATGTACAGGCATTGTGTAAGAGGAGATAAAGGTGATAAACTGTTAAAAGGGCAATGGTAGTGACGGGAGACAAAATAGGATTAGAGAGAGAGAAATGCTGGGGCTGGTCTAGTGAAACAGGGCATATGATGCATATTGAGAGGCCAGGCATAATTTTCACTGGCAGCCTTAGTTCTCTCATTTTTCTTAACTTGTAGATGATGCAGGTAAAAGACTTCATGTTCTTCAGGGAGAAATTATTATTGTTGAGTGTAGTAAATAGAAAACTTGTTTATATGACAAATATTCTACACCTCTAAGCTTTTTCCTCAGTTGTTTGAAAATGGGCTTTGACTAATATGCAAGTGAATCTCAGTGCTGAGTCTATAATACAGTCATGCCCATGTTGCACTTTATAATGAAAAGATCAGCTTTCAAAAATACTGATCATGGAGGGAAATGCTCAGTTGTGCTCTATATAGTCAGTGGAGGTGTCTTGTTTATGTTGTGCTCTTTATACAGAGTATTCAATAACTGAAACTGTCGTTCAAAATTTAATTTCTTTTTAAATTCTTTAACAAATTGAGGGCTTATAAATGTCCTTAAGCTTGTCTTGCCCATTCTATCTGTGTAAGCCTGTTTGCTCTTTACCACAAAACCAGCTCCCATTATTGCTATGAAACCCCCTTAAAGAGCCAGGGGTGCAAACAGAAGCAATGAAAGCAAAGTAGGGGTTTTAAGGCTTCAGTGTTCAATGAACTGCATGTTTGTATTTCTTACTCTGATGTTTTTAGTTTCAAAGGTAATCTTTCATGTACACGTATGAAATGCTTTAAGAAGGCTGATTTACAAGGGGAATACTGTTGATGTGTTTCCCATTTTAGGACCCATTGACTAATTTTCCTTTGAAGAAGTTAAATTACCTGATGAACAGTTAACTATTGATTGCTTTACAGTTTGTGTTGTGTTATGTTTCTGGGGTTTTTTTTCAGTTCAGTTAAGCATTTTGTCTCCTCTGGCTTTCCTCTAATTGCCCAGAGAGGTTGCAGAATCACCATCCTTGGGGAAGTCAAAACATACCGTAAGAAACAGGGTTTAACTTTGAAGTTGGATAAACTTTGAAGTTGGCTCTGCTTTTAGTGGGTGGAAGGTGAGGTGTTAGATATGTTAAAAAAGGTCTTCTAGACCTCTTTCAAAGGGCTTTTCTGATCTAAATTAGGATTCTAATTCAGCTTTCTGAAGGATTAAAAAAAATACAAAAGATGTGAAGAAATGCAAGATCTATTTATGGAGAAGGAGCCTAAAAATATCTATTCTGTAGAAGAAGTTTCCAGAACAAGATGTTTAAAACTCAACCCCCAGTCTTGTCAAGCCCTTAAACTAAGAAAAATCATTATGAGAGTTAAGAACACTAGTTCAAGAGTGTTTGGGGTTGTTTGATTGTTTAGCGTTTCCTATGTACAGCTACAAGTCATTTCTGCATAACTCTTGTACTGTTGCACAGTATAACATGTCTGGCTTCTTGCAAGTATCTCAAGAGGTGTATTTTTAAGGACTGTTTCTGAAAACTACTTAATTTTATGGCTGGTGTTGTACTGCATACAGTTTATCTAAAGGAAGGATAGGTGTGAAGTCTGAACAGGATGTCAGTGTGTGATTTGTCTAATGTGTCTGATGGTGAGGATACAGGTTACCCCATGTGTGTCACATAGACCTGGCTAACAAATTTGGGGAATGGTAATGCTGAGACACCTGCTTCAATAAACTAGTGTGTGACTTTCATTCTTCTGTTTTTTTTCCTGTGTTGTTTCTGGTGGATTCTTACAATACTTGGAACACTCTAATGTGAAACAGGTGTTTTTATCACTTAGGACATTATTTTTGTGTTTACTAGACTTGCATCAGGGATGTGGTGCTTCAGTTTCTCATATTAGAAAGTGTTTAATTAAAAAGCTTTATAATTTGAAGTTTGGTTTTGGCTTATCAGACTTCTAAGTGACATAGTTCAAGCTTACATGAATTATATAGTGAACCACTATGTACACAAATTCACTTTCATGTCTTTAACTTTCAGTATTAAATAAGAATTAAGATTCTTAAACAAGCCATGTATTTTTCAGTAACTGATTAGTTTGATTTGCTTTTTATGCACTGTCAATATCTGTGGCTATTGGGAAGTAATCTAATGAGAATTTTGGTTTTGCAGCTGAATAAGGTTTAAGATTGCTCTATCTTCACCTGGTGAAGAGCTTAAATATAAATAAACAAACCCAAAGTAAGTGTTGCTAAACAAATTCCTTTTTCCTATCCATTCCGTTAAAGGCATATAACACCAGAGAAATTCTTTGTGGAAGCTTGTGATGATGGAGCGGATGATGTGCTTGCTATTGATAGAGTCTCCACGGAAGTCACTCTTACAGGTATTCTCCTCACCAGTATTTCTTAACATAGGCCTCTCTTGTCTGTTATTTTACTCCAGGCACTCCCAGAAGATCTTCAGAACCTTAAATTGATACTGGGAGAATTGTTTTTATCTTTAGTTACTGTTTTAAAATAGTGCTTTGTATTCTACCCTGCAAAGAACTTTGTTTGAAATGCCTTCTCGCTGTGGGATTGATGCTGTGGGTAACCAGGGTGATGGTGCTTGCCTCTTTTTGGTAAGACTGTGCATCACAACAGTAAAAACTGACTCATCCAGGATAGTTGGGATTGGTGCTACAAGTCCAAGATTAAATATAGGAAGGGTTGAACACTGGACTTCTGTAGCTTTTGCCGAATTGTCTCAGCACTGTCTTTTAATACTGAAACCTGAATTTTCATAAAGCCTCTAGAAACAAGAACAGTAAAAAAACCCTCGCTGTAAATTTAGTTCTGTTGCAAATCTGGATTCAAATGTCAGTGCAAGTAGTCTTAAGCATACTGATGCGGAAGTCTTCAAAATTTTAGTTTAATTTTTTTTAAGAATGTGAAATTAATGCATAAAAACAATCAAAGAACTTGCATTAAATGACAACAGGAAATTAAGGCAATGCGTGACTTCCCTTTTGATACTTCAGGAGTTTGTACCTCAGTATTACTAGTCTCTAAACAGACAGAAATGCTACAGTAATATTAATATAAAAGCAGTCATTCTTTTCCTTTTATTAGGTCTCTTGTATACCTCCTGTAAGAGCAGTGTGCTCATCCCACTGATAATTTTGGTGTTGTAGTATAATACTTCAATTTCTCCTTCAAAGTTGTCCCTTCAAAACTGTAGAGATAGCTGTCCCAAGCCTTTTATTAGTCTTCATCTATTCTCATTACTGGTGTTTTATCGGATGAACCTGCGAAGTTTTTAAAGCAAAGGAAAAATCAAGCGCTGTCTTTCTCTGTTCTCCAAGCTCTGGGAAAATGCCTAACTCTGGTGTGGGTGTTTTGAAGGTTTTTTTTAAACTTCTCTAATATACCTTCAGCTATTCTAGAAATATGGATAGATGGAAGTTTAACATGCTAGGACTTCTAATTGATATTTAGATACCTGTTGGATCTCTTGGTATGTTGTTTGGAATACTGTATCCCTTGCCACATCTATGCTGTTTTGCACAGATAGACCAAAAGTAAACTATGTCTTCTGAAATGGAAATAGGCTGAGGCTCAGAAGCAGCAGTCAAAAGTGGAAGGCACAAGCACTTACGGTTTGTTTGTCCTTGATGTCTTGATGTCTTCAGAACAAAAAGTTTCTGGAAGTTGGCAGGACAATACATCATTGAGGAGTCTACTTGCTATTACTACTATCATGTAAATGAGCTTGAATTTCTTCAGTTGAATTACTATTTTGATTAAATAACATGAGAAATTGGGTTAGAGTACTTGCACATCCTTCCCCCCTGCCCCACATCAGGCTTTGAAATTCTGATGCATTGCTTCTCAAGACTCTAGCAAAACTTGAGATTTGACCAAGAAGCTTTAACAAACCTAGTTTAATCATTTTCTGATATAGTAATGAAAGAAGCAATCTGAAATTCTGATGTTTTCTTCTGCATTTCAGTTAAGAAAGATGTTCCCCCTTCAGCTGTTACAAGGCCTATATATGGTATTTTGGGAACAATCCGGTTGGTGGCAGGTAAGGAAAATAGAACTGCGCTCTTTAAAAATAACTAGGCAAAATATATTGCTAAAGAAGCTTTGAAGACAAAAATAGTATTTGCAAGTATCTGAGGTTACACTTTCATCAGTATGATGGGCTTTCCTTGTGGCCGCTAGAGGATGGAGTATCCAAATACAGTTTATCATGAATGTTCATGTACGTCTTAAACCTGTAGCTGCTCTAAAGGTAGGGTTAATTGACAGCTGGTTGAGTTTTAAGGAATGCATTTCAAATGCAAGCAAAGAGCTTCATCTACTTACTCTTCATAACTGTTTTAATCTTAACTATAGGATTTGATGCAACAGTCAAATATTGGGTCATGAAGTTTGACTTTAAATCAATAATCTTGGTACACAAATAACTGAGTGTGACGGAGTGATAGACTAGTAGATGCAGCTGTTCGTGTAACGGTTGTGTTCCAACAATTCTAAATTTTAGGGAGTTGTGGGTTAAGGAAAGAATAAGCTGTCTGCTTTTTCTAAGTATCTCAGTGGACGAGATCTAAACACAAACTGCCACAAATAAACCTGATGCATAAAGTCTAAACTTCCAGGAAAGTAAGTGTGGCTATTCAAAAGATCTTTTGTGGTCAGACTTTATTAGAGTTTGAGACTAACGTAGTCTGAAAAAAGATGTAATAAGGAGTGTGCATACCAGATAAAAGTCTCCATACGTAGAGTGAACTTAAATTGCAGTTCACTCATAGCAGTATTCTCAACTGAAGCAAAGTATCATTATGTTAAATGCAGTAACTTCTGACAGGGTCTTAAACTCATGAACTTTATATGCTTATATTCTAAAGAATTGTGGATCTTGCAGAGTAAGAGCAATGTAATGGACTTAGGTACTTGACAATGTCTTGGGTACTTGACAAGCCCTGACTGTTTTAAAACTGAACTGCCCCAAAAGGGAATTTTCACAACTTACAGGCTTGGTAATGACTTTCATTCATCTGACTGAATATTATATAAAATGTAGAAGTATGTAACTTCTTTTAATAGCCTGTTTTTTTTCTTTCCACCCCCCAAAGCTTTGCATTGATTGCTAGCATACAGCTGTCAAACTGAGGATGGTATCAGTTAAAGTAAATGTTTAAGTGTTGTTAGGCAGTCCACTGTTATTTATTAACTGTAAAACTGTTCCATATCTAGCAATTCAGTGTCTTTAACAAGCATAAATATTCTTCACCTTTTACAGTACTAGGGGAAAAAAATTGCTGAAGTAATATCTGAAGCTCTGAAATCTAAACAGAAGGTTCCATACCCAAATAGGAAAAGACAATATGCAAAATTCGTGTCAGATTAAATGTATCTGTTTGTGCAGCATCTTTATGGCATAGTTGTGAATGTAATGTGCAGTTTTTATAAAGTATCTGGATGCTTCTGACATACCAACCTAAAGCAATACTTACAACTTGAGATGTAAACATGCTAGAGCATTCTTAAGTGCTTGAATATTCCACCCAATTAAAAGGTATAACACTAGAACTGCGGAGGTAAAAAAAGTGGGGGTGGTACCTGTTCTTTGACTAGCTATATAGACTAGATACCTGATATAATAATTCACCTGTCCTTAAAACTTGGTGTATATGTAGGTATAGTAGTAAATACAAATAATGGGTAAACTTGCTGCACACAATGAACTGCTTCTGCTTTGGCATTTATACTTCTTTGTTTTAGTACAAAAATGTACTAGATTTGTAGTTCTGTACTTCTGCATGGCCTGCTCATTGTTTTGCTCTATAAAATGCAGATGATGAGACATTTTTATCTGTCAGTATCCAATTTAATAAAGTAACCTTTTTCTTCAAAAACAAGATGGCACTGAAATACGATAGGCTTGGAAATAAGGCTATGTTGTGTTTACCAACAAGTGTAAATTAATTGCTTTGAGTGAACTGTCATGATTATGTTTTTTCGCTTTGTTACTTATGCAACCAGGAAAAGAGCAAACTTCCTGTCTTAAATTATTAAAAGAAACCCCCCTCTCTTTGCTCCATTTTGAAGCTATTGGGATAAATATTTTTCTCAGGATAAGATGAAGAGGCTTTTTGGATTCTGAAGCATGCTTCCTTTTGTGTATTTCTGACTTGCTCTGTGCTTTCCAAACTGCATTCAAGACCATTGGTCTCTTTCAGCACTTGCAAGCCTAAAGACTTTCAGACTGTCTCTGGTCTGAAGTAAGATTAGCTGACACTTTTTTTTATCTTGTCCATTCTTTTTAATTCCTTAAACTTAATGAGTAGCTCAAGATCTGTGAGCATAGAGAAGTGGGTAGCTTAGCAAGTGCGTTTTGTTCCTGTTTCAGCCCCTTACTGTTAAGAACATAAGGTCCTAGGTGTAACTTGAAGAAACCTCACTCTTCCCTATTGGTTTCAGTTTTCTGGTATGGTTATAGGATGTTTTTTCTTAATATATGCATGTTTGTTTGTTTTTTTAAACTTCGCCCTTTCTGATTTATAGGCACATATCTTATTGTTTTTTTAAACTTCGCTCTTTCTGATTTATAGGCACATATCTTATTGTAATAACAAAAAAGAAAAAAGTAGGTGAGATTTTCAGTCATGCAATCTGGAAAGCAACAGACTTTGACATCCTCTCCTACAAAAAGACCATGCTGCACTTAACTGATATTCAGGTAGGTGGATTGATTAGGGAAGTGTGGGGGAATGTTATCTTATGTTAATGTCCATTACCACGGGACCCAATTTGATGAAACTATGAAAATTTTTTAAGAAGCTCTTTGAACTATACTTTTTTCTCTGATTTATTCAGGCTACTACAATTGATGTAATATTTGGGTATAGATGTATATAAAGTTATGTCATTCAAGATAACAAACTCACATTGTGCAATTTAGAATATCATCCCCAGAGTTTGATCTGCATATTGTGCATTTTTCTCCCTTTTAAGGTGGTACAGTATGGGAGGATGAGGTGGACTGTCTTGCTGCATCTCTGTTCTTGTTCCTAAATCCTGTATCATCTTTTCTCCTCTGAGGACCTTCGCGAAGGCTTTGCTTGCCTGGCATATTGCAGAGGTGTTTTAGTGCTGCTTTGTAATAGATCGCACAAATGCAGCCCATTACAAAGCAGGCTCCCTGAGCCAGTCCACAAAATCACAGTACTCTTCCTGTTACGCCTTTCTCACAGCTCTACTATTCTGATAGCCCCCTACAATAAGCTGCCTTGCTGTCATCTAATTATCTGTGTTGCTTAATTTATGGAATTGTTCAATTACATAATTACCCAGCAGGGAAAAATTGGTTTTTTGGTTTTTTTTTTGAGAGGGAGGGAAAGGATGAAGATTGTTTAAAAGAGATACGTTGTGGATTGATAAAGAGTAGATAAGGGTGTCTAACCAATGGAGCTGAAAGGAAATCTGATGCTCTTTCAGGAAAGGAATGAGGTTAATCAAACTTGAACCAGAACACAGATTAGCTATTGGGGTAATCTTGACAGTAAGTTATATACTTTCTTTTGCATTGCCATCTTGTCTCTGTATGTTGACTGAATGGTTTTCAGGGAAACTAATGGCTTCCTTTTTGCTTGGAAGTCACTAATATTAGTTTAATATCAGTAGCTATTTACCTCACAGGAACACTGTTCTCTGCTCTCCACTGTTCTTGCAGAATCTGGTTGCAGTGTGCTAGCTGTAAGTTATCAGTGAACTGGTATCAAAATTGCAATCTCATCGTTTCCTTCTTGTGTGGTAATCTCTGGATGATGTCATGTGTTGCTAGAGCACTAGCAAATTTCATCTCTTCAGTTCAAAAAGTAGTGGTAGCTCACGAATAATATATTTCAGTGGTAATAAATGAGACCTCTTTTGTCCTTTTTTCTCCTCTCAACAGTTGCAGGACAATAAAGTATTTCTGTCAATGCTTAGTCATGTCTTGAGCGTGGATGGATTTTATTTCTCAACAACGTATGACCTAACACACACTCTGCAACGGTTAGCCAACACGAGCCCAGAATTCCAGGAAATGAGCCTCCTAGAGAGGGTAAGGATTTCATTTTACTTAGTGTCTGTCTCAGACATTGCCAATCAGTTCTGCATGGCTTAAGTTTAGTTTATGCAGCTGGTGTCTAAATGATGTCAAAACAAACTATCACAAACTAAAGGAAACTTTACATAAAGCTTAGGATGGCGTTGCTGAAATCGGTGGTCCCATTACACTTGAGATGAAACCTTCTTTTTGTTGTTTTTTTTTTTTTACAATGAATTAATATGCTAAATGGTAGCGGATACTGTTAAAGCATTTATGGTCCTCTGTTAAACTAAAAATGGCTTTACTATTTTAATCATTAATTTAAACTAGTGAAACAGATTGTTGCTTAGATGCAAATCCTTATAATAGAACTAGCAAAAAATAGCACTATGTTGCTAAACTGTGTAACTAGACTATCTCTGTGATCTTGTCAATCGAGTTGTACTGGGGCAGTTCTCTGGAATAAGATGCTGACAGTGAGAGGAAATAGAAGCAACCAAGCAAGTGTGCAAAGTACATTGAGTCAAGTTACAGTTTGAGTTTGCTTCGTAGGGTGCTTAGAATAAGGGTGGAAATTGCTGGTCTGTAATGCTTCAGTACACAAGTTTGTTCAGCATTGTGGCATTTTATTGAAACTGTTAGGGGTTGTGGCTGAACATACTGGTCCACCCTTCCTTAAGTCTCATAGCTTGTTAGCAACATGCAGTTCTAGAAATCTGTTCAGATTAGAAGTACTTTCTGAAGTCTGCTTTAAATGGATTTAAAAAATTCAAAATAAATGAAAGTTTGCCTCTGACTTCAATATTGAACAATTCTAACTGCAACAAGAAGGAACTAAGCAGAAAAATGAGAGAAAGCAAGTCATTCCTTTAACCTAGAATCGGGGGCGGGGGGGCACAAAGTGGAATAAATGGCACTTGGCTTCAAATTCTCTTCCAGGATAACATGAACAGAACTGTGGGGTTTATGGCTGTTGGCCCTAGGATGTTGCATTCTGCCTAAACTATGCCTATTCCTTATGTTTGAAGCATGAATTTAATATGCTGCTTTTGTCTTAAAGACAATAGAATCACACAGCCAAATGCAATTTGAACTTAAAATTCTCTTGTGCTTCCAGAGTTCCAGAATTCTTAGTCTGGTAACTTACTATACTGCAGTGTAAACAAGGTCTAAACTGCTTAGGCGCTGAAATATTGAAACCTTGGAAGTCAATAGCGCTTTTTCTTCCTTTGCTGAAGAGGTGGCAGTGGAGTCATGAGATGTTGTCTCTTCGTTACTGAAACTGTCTAAGCTGGGGAAGCAGTACACTTTTTCCAAGATTAAAAAAAACCCAACCAAACAAAAAAAAGTTTAAAAATCACCTTATAGTTGGGGATTATTTTGCATTATCAAATGCTGCTCTGGCAGTACTCTTGCCAGGGAGAGCAGTTGCTGACATGAAAGGATTGGTTTACCTTAAAATTGTGGCTCTTCAGAAGGTTGTTTGAAAGGCAAAGTACAGTAAAAAGGTGTCAGTAAATTCAGATGTTAGATGGTTAAAACAATTTCAATGTAATTTCACACTCATGTGGTTGCAGTATAATGGCTTAACGAAAGGATGGTGGCAATTTTGGGGCATCTCCAGTTCACCTCTACAGGAGAAGCCTGGCCTGTGTTTGGTGTGTGGGTGTTCTGATTTGATATTTGTGGTGTTTGTTGTTGGTGCGGTGTTTTTTTTGTGTGGTTGTTTTTTTTTTTTAAATAGTACTGGTAGAAGGAAACAGCCCCACAAAAGCATCATGTCATGTTCTTTCACTAGTTCAAGATGCTGCAACTAGGATTTGATCAATTCCTGGCATGTAGTTGTATTTGTTGTTTTCTATTAGACAAAGGACTGTTCGAACACTGAGCTTGAATTAACCCTCTTACATTCAGTGATGTATCATCTGCCTGCCTCATCTTGAAGTTGAGATTTATACCACTTCCCTGGAGCCTGCACTATGTTCTGCAGCAAATGTCACTTTTGTGACTAATCTGGTAGCTTTCTGGAATGTGCTCAGCAATGTGCTCAAGACACTTTTGAGGTGAATTAGAAGTAGGGAATACGCAAAGTTGAAGAGGATCATTTATGCAGTGGAATATAAATACTTTTGTCTTTTAAGCTACAAGTATTGTTTAACATTCGATTCTCAGAATTGTTGATTATTGCATACAGGACTCCTTGCATTTTTACCTTCTGCCCATTTTAGGAGTGATACCTTACTACTGTTCTTAAAATTTTGGATAATCTCTTCAAGCCCTGGTTACTTAGGGCAAAGACTGGAATGTTCTTCCAATACTGCAGCTCAGTTGTTAATGGTTCAGCATGCCTGAAGTGTCAGGCAACACCCTTAAAGATTGGAGAGAACTGTTCTTCTTTTAACTATTTTTATTTTATTTAGACTTCTAGTTGAGGTTATGAATGGTACTGATGAAAGAAGGACATTCCATCTCTATGTACATCTGTTCACCTAAACTTGTGTAATGCATGGATACTATGATATTCCCTTTATGTTGAATTGAACAGAACTGACAGTCTCTAAGAGCATGTTGGCTTTTTTCTTGCTGCAGGCAGATCCACGGTTTGTATGGAATGGACATCTTCTTAGAGAATTTGCTGCTCAACCAGAGGTAAACACTTTGTAATGATTATATTAATATACTCTTACTGTAAGTATACAACAGTTTCCTATAATTCTGTCTCTTATTTCAGACAGCCAGAATCTAGTATAATGTGGCTATTCATCTTCTAGTTTAGCACAATGACAGTCTTCTGCTTTCAAACTTCCAACTTTATGTCAATGTCCTCAGTCGTACATATAGTAAAGCTGACTCTTTGGAACTGTCTGCATTTGAAGATACTGTGCTGAGACTGTGCTCATATAAACCAAAGGGGAAGTCACACTGCACAGCATATGCTTCTCAAGCTTTTTTAAGTTTAGCTACTTATTTATCTTTAGGTATAGGCAAGGTTCAGCTCATCACTTTTTTCTAAGACTGGCTAGCATCTTTCTCCATGAGTGCAGTTTAAACTCCATTTGTCTAGTGAATAGGTCATAAAGCTGATAATTAAGAGTAAGACTGACAGTTTAGATTCTTCCAGTTTATTTCAAAGGAAGACTAGCACAGTGTAACCTTTAAATTCACTTAGTCTAGCAAATACAAGTGCATGACCATGAGCCCCAACTGTAGTACCTCAATGGCCAGACTGATCTAAGCTCCTTCCTACTAGACACTTCAGATGTGTGTTAAACTTCTTGAATTGTCTGCACTACAGCAACCTTTTCTCTCTATCGGTACTTCTTACTTATCGAAGTGAGTGACGCACTGCTGCTATTTCTGTCTCGGTAACCTGTGGAGATGTGCCCTTACATTAGACAGCACTGTTCCAAAAGGCTGGTTTGTGCAGTGCTTGTGGAATGTGAAGATACGAATCAGAAAAGGGCTGTTGTGCATACTCCAGAGGCATATGACTGGGTATATGGTTTGGATAGTGCTAAGCAAACAAAGCGTGGGAAATGAGAGAGAAGCTGTGGTGGGAACAGCAAAGAAAGCCAACTGTGGCTGGTTGGTGAAAACAGACGTAGGAGGCAAAACACAGAAGTTGAAAAGGGAGATAACTGATATGTGAGGGGAAGCGTGACCTAATACTGACTACAGGTGGCTTGCTGTAGTAACAGTTTTAGGTAATGGGATGTGGTATTTCTGAACTTCTAGTATTGGAAAATTTTAATGTTAAATTTCTTTAAAAGACCAAGTTATTCAGGAGTGGCAGGATGGGAAAAACCCTGGAACAAGCATTTCAAGTATTAATCACATAGAAGTATTCCTTACTGAAGCCCTGTGTTGTTTACTACTATCTCTGCTTACATCGTACTGTGGAGGTACAGCAAATACCACATCGGAAGGTTTTCAGTGTGTACTGCTTTATATCTGGCATCTTTGTAGAAGAGTAAATGCCATGTATAGGAGGACAAAGCAGCTTTGGTTTTTTGTCAAGGTCACTTAATTAGGATTAGACTTCACTTTTTCCCTGCTGCTGGTAAGGGTTACATATGTTGCTGTTTTCTTTGAACTTTCAGAATTACTGCACCCTAAGCAAAAAGTATAGGATATAAAGTATATAAAACTATCAGAAACCCTCCTAGACAAAGCATAGTCACTCACTTACCTTTTTTGGCTGCTAGTATTTAATATTTTTAACATGTATTGTTTGTGTGTGTGTTTCAGATCCATAGGTTTGCTACGCCTGTGATGCACGGATGTATCCTTCTATGTTGTAAAGCTCAGTGCTGAATATGGTAATCTAACAGCAGCCACATCAGCAACCATTTTGCTCTATTGGCTATGTTGGCAACTACAACATAGAGTGTCAGAATTAAGTTGTAGTTTGCTCAGATATGAGCATTACATATTGTTTGGTAGCCCACTGATGTTAACTCACTTGAATATTCTGCTTTTGAGGCTTAATGGATTTAATTTTACAGGGATGACTTGCATAACTGTCTTTCAATGGGATTGAAGGTTAAGATGAATACGGCAAATTCTCTCACATCAGCCTTAGTACTTTTTATCTTGCTATAAGGATACATTCACTAAGTATTTACTTTGGATTTAAAATAAGGGAGGACAGTTTTGACTTGAAGGAGTGCTTATGGACGTTCCCGTTGATGAATAAAAGGATAAGGAGTTCTACTGAAGGCTCCTGGAACACTTCTAGCCAGCTACTTTTCCTGCACCAACACTTTGGGTAACAGCCTTTTTAGCAGCAGTCATGAGTTTATTTTTGAGAAGGGGTGTATGCTGCGAGTAAGCCTAATGCTTTCTGGAGGCAGTGTTCCTCTGCAGTGTGTGATCAACAGTAAGTCCCAGGTGCTCTTGGACTGGCAGCTTGAAAAGGACTGGCAGGACTGGACAGAGCAACTCATGACACATTCTCCTTAATTGCTCCATTGCAAAGGCCCCTTGGGTGTGTGCAGGGAACAGTTTCCAGACTGGATCGGTTGTTCTGGTAGGACTGTTAACAACTGGCACATCTCCAGTCCTTCTTTCCTGTGACTTCATTTAATGGAAAATGTTGCAGGAGTAGGTGGAGAGGCAAGGCAAGACAGCAAAAGGGAACTGTCAGAACAACCCAATCCTTATCCTGCAAGTCCTGGGTGGAAGAGTCTGGGTGGATTGCAATTAGCAATTGGCAGACTGCAATTAACACCTTCCTCTGTCCCATTTTCACTATATAAATAATTAGAATAAGTAATGTGTGTTTTGCTGTAATTCTAATACTAATCAAACACCTTAGAGAACCCAGGAATTCAAAGAAACTGGATTTTTAGTGATGAAAACGCTAGGAAGAGCCCTAAGCAGAACTGTTACAGTGCCACTAGCAGTTATTTCAGTAAAATCAAAGACTCGTTACCCCCACACCCACCCTACATATAAACCTAAATATATTTTGTTCAACTATCTGGGCTGGGGTTCTAGTCTTGCAGTGATAAGAAATAATGGGCTTACTTGGGTAATCGAGACTTTGATCATCTAAAGCCTAAACTACGTTTAATATTTGCCTTGCTGCTCAAAAAAAAAACCCTTATAAAGAACAATAAATTATGTATTTTCCTTTTTTTGTGTGTGTGGAAAGTAGCCAATAGCAAGTTGCCATTTAAGTTAGGACAGAGATTGCAGACAGAAGATGGGCTGACTACTGCTAAACAGCTAAGTTTAGAGGTAACCTTTCTTTGCAGGAAACTGTTCGTTGTACAAGTCTTGGATTAAAGGGTGTAGGACCTGGCAGTAATTTTCCAGAAAAGCAGAGGAATAGGTCTTTTTCACAGTCTAATTTAAAATTGTGAGAACATTCTGGATTATGTAGGGCCAATTTGTATTATATTTTTTAATTTTTAACAAACAGTATTAGCACAAATGCACACATAAATCAAGATGTTCTGTGTATGCAGTCAGTGTGCTCTTTAACATAGCTTAGGTGCTCATGTGTGACACAGCTGCTTTATGTCCCATTTGAATCATAAATGCAGAATCACTGTAAAATGTGCTATTTTAAAAAAGAAAATACATCTTGTTTACTTTACCAACCTTAAGACAAAGTATTTAGATTCCTCAAAGAATAGAAGACCGCAGCACGCTAATAGTGCAGCTTGCAAAAATTGACCATTTTGATCTTTTGCTTGCTTTAAAGTTGTAGGTTTCAGTTTTTTAGGGGCAAAGGATGAGAGTCTGTGAATCTACTGGCAGAAGTTATTCATGATGAATGCTGGTCTCTACTAGACTTGATAGTTTACTGTAGTCCAAATAAAGGCAATTATAAGAAGCACAGAACAAGACTCTCAAACCAAAACTACTTGTCAGTGACCCCTGTTTGTTGATTAGTCCCAGATTATGGTGTATCTGCCACTTTGGGTATCCAGCCTGAGCAGGAAAGCGTTCTTACCTAAGAAGCTCCCACTGGAGACTTGGTATATGTTCATTCTTTTTCTTGGCATGGATTTGAAAGCCAGTCTATCTTGCTGCTAGTTCTGGCATCTGTAAATGGGATGTATGTAGCACTTACAAGTGCAAGGTATAACAGCCCAAGATATTCACTCTTCTAAAAGCCTAGACAAAAGTTTTGGAGTGGTATTTTTTGTTAGAAGTAATAGGGGCAAGAAACTGTTAAAGTAACTTAATAAAATTATGGATGAGATGAATGTAGCACTGAATAGAACTTCAGAAGTCAGTCCATTTAATTATATACATAAGACGATAAGACCAGATTAATCTTCTTTAGAATCCTGTTTTCTCAAAATTATAGCAGTTTTAATGTGTGTTCATCAGTCACGTCACCTATTGCCTATCCTTTTGTGATACGCACACCGATCCTAATATTAAGTTACTCTCTCTCAAGTGTAATGTTCAACTGTTACTGGTGTGAAAAATGTTTACAGGTTTCATTGAATGTGGTTGCTTGGTTCCTTGATGTTTCCTACCTCTTGATATATCAAAATATCCTAATGAAATTTTGGGGGTTTTTCCTTAGTGTTATTCATTAGTCATCACTATGCACTCTTGTTCTATTAATGGCAAGTGTTTTGACTGGCTGCTTGTTTCCAGAAGAAGCTGTTTCAGGGCTGGTGTACGCTACTATGTAAGAGGTAAAATGGCAAATTGATTTATTTTAAAATAATGCGAATTCCATCTGTGCATGTGACTTACCTTTAAGAGTAATTTCTGTATAATGACTTGAACAAAAAAATGCTTATAATAGTTTGTCTCAAGAGGTCCTTGCTCCAAAGAAGATATTAGGGACCTGTATGATGAATTGAAGCATGTTCTGGTATTTACTAAAACTGACTCGTCTTTATTCCTCCTAGAGATAACTGCAAAAGTTTTGTAGGCATTTTTAACACTTTACTGTTTTTATTGGAGTTAAATGCAAATGTGTAATAGCCCTTTTGGCCTAGCAGTAAATTCAACTAGAGCATTATTGGTGCTAGCAGGGGAGCCCTGAATAGTGGTGTTCTCTAATTGTTTCAAGTTAAAAAGTGAACAAGGAAATGGATTTAAATTCCTTTCTGTGTTCTTAGTCCCAGCATACATGCTTTTGAAGAAATTGGTCAGTTTCTGCAGTACCATTGCTATTGAATTGTGAATATTTCAGTGTCAAAGCACTCATGTTTTATTTTATATTAAACTACTCAATTTTGAGGACTATAAATATCAATGTGTTAAGCACAACTGTGCTTCTTCAAGTTAAATTTAGTACAGATCATGTTAAACTTTTGCCAAAGGTGTGTTTAATTTACCATCTTCCGGCAGCTCTGTGGTATTTTCATGCTTTCTGTGAGCACTTAAAAGGGAAGGGTTAGGAAGCCTTTTGCTGATATACTGTCACTGTTCTGCAGCCAATCTGAGCTGCTTAACAAGGTCTTTCTCCTGCATAGGTATTGATTCAGAAGGACATGCTGCTAACTTTGTTGAAACAGAACAAATTGTGCATTACAAGGGGAGCAAAGCATCATTTGTTCAGGTAAAGTCAGTGTCAGGAACTGCTCAGTGGCTTAAGATATATAGATAAATAGCTCTGTCTATGTTTCTAAATATAGATTATATATAAAATATCCATGCATACAAAAAACAATCTAAACCATTCTGCTTTATTTGGCAAGTAAGTCCATAAGTTTTGTTGCTTAAAACTATTTCCATTCTTTTGCAGACCCGTGGATCAATTCCTTTTTTCTGGTCTCAAAGACCAAACCTCAAGTATAAACCAAAGCCACAGATCAGCAAGTCAGTAAATCATGTATGTGAGTGTTTGTGTCCTGGGGTTTTAATGTATTTCTGGGCTCATGTTTGTGTAATAGGGTAACAAACTGTAATCAGAAGAATAAAAATCAGTAATACTGGATTGAGCTTTATGTTTAAAAAGTAGTAGCAAGAAGCCTTGTACTCCTTAAGATGAGTTCAGAGCCTGAAAAAAATTCAGTCATCAGTGGGGCTAGTTTCTCTTTGGTTCTTGTTTGCAACTGTTTTAGTAGCTGCACAATACTTGTTTTCTGTGGCTTATTTAATAAGGAGAGCTGAATGGACTGTGGGGATGAAAGTAGAAATGTATCAGCACAATAGAGAACATCAAATGCTTTTCTTAGTTATAAAACTACCTATGCAGTATCATAAAAAAGATGACTGTAGTAATTTCTTGTAAATCACAGATCTTAATAGTAGTGTACATCTGTCAACACATTTCCTTTCTCTTCTAGATGGATGGCTTCCAAAGACATTTTGACTCGCAAATAATTAGCTATGGAAAGCAAATGATTGTTAACTTGGTATGCTTTCACTACTTCTTCCTGAAAAAGCTGTGGTTCTTTTAAGCAGAGTTTTGAGTAATACTGTCTTTTTTTTCTTCTTTCTTCCAGGTTAACCAAAAAGGTTCAGAGAAGCCTCTTGAGCAAACATTTGCAAAAATGGTTAACAGCATGGCAAATGGAATGGTCAGGTACATGTGAAGTAAAATGATATATGTTCTGTGTTAAAAGTAGAGCATTGCCTCTGAGACCCAGAGAGTGATCAGTTCTTGGGGGGCCTTTACCAACTGTCTGATTTGTTTGAGTTTTATTTTTATGAAGTAACTTGCATATGACCAATGCCCCTACCTCAGAGCTCACATTCTAAGCAGAAATGAGACCGTGAAGCAAATATGGGACAAAGAGAGGAGACAGAATAAAGAGGGTATCTCAGAGGCAATGGTAATGCCGGTATTGGAGTAATAGTATGCTATGAGAACTGTGGAGACCTTTGGCATTTTAGGGAAAAGAAATCATGCCCTCTAGAACTAGCTTCTGGCAAAAGGGCTTGGTAACATTGCTAACTTAGTAAGGGAGTGCTGAGTGTGAGCAAAACAGTATTGGGATAAAGGAGGAAACAGTAAGGGGACCATGCAATTTAAATGTCTGGACCTCAGTCTAACAATGGACCAAGAGAGTAGAGAATGCACTTTAATCACAAGAGAAATTCCATCTCTGTGGGAATCCTGAGTGCAGTACACAATTTTACAACCTGCCTGTGCTTGCTTTCACTAACTTCTAGAGGGCGGGCTAGCATCCAACTCCCACAGATACTTACCTCTACCTTTTCCTTGAAATTGCTTTATAGCATTACTATCACTCATGTATGTCAAAGGACAAAATCCTACCCATAAGCAAAAAGGCATCCTGTTTTAATAAGGATTCACTTCTGTCTAAGCATAACTAAGGAATTGCAGAGTATAATCAAGATGCCCTTATAAATCCTGACATACTTTGAATTTTTTCCAAGCTTTTTTCTGCTTGTGTGATGTTGCTGCCTTCACCAGGGTAGTTATAGATGTCTGTCTCACCTCTATGTGCTTCTTTTACTATCTCAGGGGTGCGTTTGTGTGTTATTGGTGTGTGGGCGTGGATTTTTTTGTTTTTGTTAAAAAAGACCACTTCTAAGGTGAGCTCTTTCCTTGCTCTCACACCTAGGTTGATATTGATACCTTAGCTATACAAAGCTTGTGGAATTCTGTGCATCTTTGCTATAAAATCATGTGGTGGAAACCAAGATGTAAAATTCTGTCAGGGTGTGTTTTAGAAATGCTGCTTGTTCTGTATATGTTAAAAAGTGGTGTTTGTCAGCCCCGTTTTCTTAATGCTGCCAAAATCCATTTTCTTTGTTAGTCAGTTTTGATAGCGTTTACCTGCCAGACTAAGACTTGAGTCTTCAGTGTATACATACCATCTTTCTTCATGCAAATAGTCTTGAAAACTTGGCAAATAATAACTTTTGGATTATGAATACTTGAGGAGAGGAATGTAATGCCCCGTAATTCACAGCAAATGTGTGGGGAAAAAAAAAAAGTTGATTCAAACACCACTCATCTAGAGCACTTCTTACCAGGAGTGAATTGGCTGTTAAAGTCTTGTTCCGAGTCAGTAGCTGTTTAATTTTCTTATGACAGAGTAGGTTAGCTGTTTGAACAGAACCTGTCTCAGGTTTCTAGAGAGCTATCAAGGGAATTATGGTGCATGCCAGCAAAGAATGTTGCATTTCAACACCTGTGTCTCTTTCAAAGTGAACGGAAGTTCCTAATGCTTAGAAGAGAGGAGGGCAAAAGAATCCTGGTGGAAAAAAGGGAGATGAAATCAGATGCATATCCCTTTTGTACTTTCTGGAGGAAAAATACTAGCCAGAATATAGAACGAGTAACTTGGAACTGAATGTGTGCTTCCCCAGACTAGTGGCATCTTGTAAAGAAATTTAAATGCTGTCACCATGCACACTAAGGGTGCAGCCTCGGGAAGA
This sequence comes from Fulmarus glacialis, assembly GCF_000690835.1. Classification (NCBI taxonomy): domain Eukaryota; kingdom Metazoa; phylum Chordata; class Aves; order Procellariiformes; family Procellariidae; genus Fulmarus; species Fulmarus glacialis. The sequence goes on from NW_009185937.1 coordinate 24,874, forward strand.
TCACAGAGCACTGACAAAATCCACAGATATTTGCTGGAAGCCATCTCTAAGCAAAAAAATCCTCTGTCACAACCTATTTTATAGATCAGCCCTTCCCTGTGGGGTTGTTGGAGTCCTTCACTGGAGTACATATGTGATCTGAAAAGATGCTTTTCTCTCTGAACAGATACATAGCATTTGACTTCCATAAAGAGTGCAGTCGGATGAGGTGGGATCGACTTCAGATTTTGATGGATCAACTAGCAGAACAGCAAGATGAGTTTAGGTAAGGCTCTGCAGTTCTTTTTACTTCTGTACTGTTAAAATGAAACTACTTTCTCATAGTTTCTATTGTCTGGAGTTAAGGCACAGTAAAACAGACCTGTAATCTTCTATAAAGAAGATACATTCATATGCATTAGTGTTTCCATATCTCTAATCTCTTGCTGATACCATGTGCAAGATTACAGACCTGGTAGTGGGTAATATGTCCCAATAAAATGGTTCTGAGAATCGTAACAACCCCCATTGTGACTCAAGAGCTGCCTTTGTACCGTTGGGTAAAAGGTTAGACAAAGAAATGAGCATGCATACAACTGAAGCTATTTTAAAAAAAAAGTCTCCTTAGGTGATACTTTTTTTTTAATCCAAGAGTAATTCCATGTGTTGTTGACAGCAAACTGTCCTGCTACACAGTGTCAAACACTTAGTGCTCCTTCCACAGGCACCCGCCCTCCTTTTAAAAGTGTTTTCTCTAACACACATTGTTTGTGGCACCAAACCTTGGCACTGGCACTGATCACTGATTGTTAGCCCTTGCTAACATAAGTAACCTACAAGGAAACAAATTCTCATTTTGTTTAGTCATATAAAAGTAGACTAAATGTCCAAATCAAGTTAAATCTTTGAGTCCCACAATTGTGTTGTTTTAAGCACTTCTTGGTCTTTGCTACTTGTAGACATGTGGATTGTTAGGGAAATGATTTACTTTGTTCTGCTTTTCTGATTGCTTCCTTCCTGTTCCTGAAGGCTTGTGCCTAAAGTACAAAGTAGATTAGCTAAAACATTACAAAACTGGCAGTGGTATATTCTATCCTAAAAAAAATTAGGTGAGCTGTGGACTAGAATAGGAGTCTCATGAATGAAATCTCTTACCTGGAATGAAGGCTGTGGGAATAGTATAATTAACCAGATGATAGTGAATATTCTCTGCCCACCAGCAAAAAAAAAGCCTAAAAAACACCTGAAGAGCTGAAGAATAAATTGGCTTTGGGCACTTCAAATAAAGAGAAATTAGCATGTAGGTTGCCTATGCAGCAAGGATCCTTTATTCTTAGAGTGAATACTGAATCACATAACTTGTTTCCTGTCACCTGCCATTGGAGGCTTACAAAAGAACCAGGTTTGCTTGAAATGAAGAAAAAGAGCGGGGGGGGCGGGAAGGCCATGTGTCTCTAAAACAAGATACAAAAATGAAAGTTTTTTCTTAAGATTAGGTTGGCTCTACCTTGGCTTGTTTTGTTTCATCTAGAGTGACTATTGCTTAATATTCTTAGAAAATAGTTCTGCAACCCTGAGGAGGTAAACAAATCTACTTTCTGCAGGTTAAATACAGTTGTGAAAGACCTATCAGAAAGGAGAGCTGGCTTGCTGGGTTTAGGAGGGGGAGGTGTTTAGTTTGGTGAGGGTTTTTTGTTTTAATTTTTTTAGAGCAGTAGGAGATGCCGCGCTTAAACTATCTTATTAACCAGAAATGTCTACTCTTCAACTACACTAATTATCCTAATATCAGTTCTAGGCAAAGTTTGGGGGGGAGGGGGGAAAATGAAGATTTCACAGGTGTTATTGTCTCCTTTAATCATACAACAATGTAAAACTCGGTTTAACAAAACTAGTTCTCCAAGAATGACAAAAATGGGTCTTGTTAACACAAGGTTGTTCAAAGTAAATGTATATGCTTCTAAGGCTCTTGATTTTAGTACTGCATGACTCTTAAGACTTTATAATCTTAAAATGCTGTGAAGTAACAGTGGATCATGTGCTAGTCCACATTCAGAGTTCATAATTACATAATGGAGTAACTTAATCTACAGAATATGATCTGTAAATCTTTAGGCAACTGGAAGTTTAATGCTGTGGCAGAAGGACAAGTATAGTTTTGTCCCATTCACACATCCAATTGATAACTTGATCAGCATATTTGTTTTGCCAGCTCAGTTATCAGAATACTTGCGTGCAATTCAGTATTTAAAATGATCTGTTTGTTATCAATTACTAGAAACACCTGGTTTAGTTGATTAAAAAGATTGAGGTAACAATTAGCATATGCAGTTGTAAGAGGGAACCTCTGGTTCCCCCAGAGGTTCACATAATGGAGAGAAGAGTAAGTGACAGTAGCACATTTCAGTAGTGGCCTTAAAGATTTGAATACCTTCCTGGAAGAAGTATGCCTGACAGCTTATGTGACTTTGTACACAGTGGTGACTGGATTGAACCAGGTGACCAGGTATATACAAATCTGGTTACTTCTGCTGTTACACTCTGCTAATGATCTTGATATCTGTGGAGCTAGGACCCTGTAATAACTGAAAAAAATAAAATGTAAGTCACTGATTTTGTACCAGAAGCTGCTCTTCCCAGTGGCACAGAACTCAATATTGCTGGTTGGCTCTCTAAATGTGAAGAGTGAATACTGCCCTGAGATTACTAAATGTTCATATCTCGTTGCTGTTTTTCAGCATCTTGTGGAAGGGGAAGAATTCAGGGAGGCATCAAAGTTCAAAGACATGGCTAAGAACTCCTCATATGCTCAAGACAGCTGTGTTTTGCTTGCTAGAATATTCACTTCTGAAAACATGTGGTTTATGTATGGACTGTTATCTATAAATACTTAGGTGGATTGTATGTGTTAGTTATTTTCTAGTTGATTCGGATGGTAAAATTGTGACTCAGCAGGAAACTGCATGGACTGCCTTGATCGGACTAATGTGATTCAGAGCTTGTTAGCACGCCGATCTCTTCAAGCCCAGCTTCAGGTAAATACTTTATTCTTGTTTAACAAGCTGGAAGAGGAGAGAGGCTTTGTTGCAAATGGAAATGTAATTTTAATGCTTCAATAAGAGCTTGCACACTTGAGTTACTGTACTACTTACTTGAAATGCATTGGCCAGACTCTAGTTTAATAAACACAGCTTTTTCTGAAAGCAAATCCTAATTTTTCTAGCGAACTACTATCAAACAAAAATATGCTTTTTGTTTTAGAGGCTAGGTGTTCTGCACGTTGGACAGAGAATTGAAGAGCAAGCAGATTTTGAGAAAATCTACAAAAATGGTAGGCTGTTTATAGAGTTCAAACAATCACTTTTTTCCAAACAGAGTACATAACTTCCTTAATCTTTCTTTATGTTTTCCTATTCACAGCATGGGCTGATAATGCTAACGCTTGTGCCAAACAATATGCTGGAACTGGTGCCTTAAAGACAGATTACACAAGGCAAGTCAGCCTTTCTTGTAAAGGATTTCTGGGTTTTTGGGCATGTTTTGGATTTTCTTGAAATCTCTTCGTATCTGAGAAGGTTATTAATTTGGGGTTTAGACCATTAATGACTTTTGCAATGGTTCAAGTGGTAAAATGTCATACTAAAATTTACAGAATACCATTCTTCACTGTGTTTATATGAAAGGAGAAAAGGCTATCTGGAAATAAAACCAAGAAAATGTGCCTCTTCAAGGAATATTATATTGTGGGATGGAGAGAAGTGTAATTTTACTTTCAAACTTTGTTACAAGTATGTGTGGTAATAATGCAGAGGCAGCACTAGATAAATGTATTTACATGCAGGTATTCATTAAACATAGTACACATTTGAACAATGAAAGAACTGTAAATCTGAAATTATCTTCCTGAATTTATAAATCTATTTTACAATTTTTTCAAAACTTTTTTCGCAGAACTGGGAAGAGAACTCAGTGGGGCTTAATAATGGATGGCTGGAACTCATTAATACGTTACTACAAAAATAACTTTTCTGATGGATTTAGACAAGTAAGTTAGGCTTTTAGCTGTGGGGAAATGTATTTGATAAACATTGCTGTGCATTTTAACTCTTGCTCTCCATTTCTCATCCAGGATGCGATTGATCTTTTTCTTGGAAATTACTCAGTGGATGAAGTAGAACCTGCTAGTCCTCTACATGTCAAGAAAGACTGGAAGTTCTTAGCTGTGAGTATGGAGACTTTATTCATGATTGGAGAAACACATACAACCTTTTAGTCACTTGTTTCATATGACTAAGTAGAACTTGTCTATTTAGTAATGAAGCATCCCTATAATCTGGTTATGTTTCTATGATACCTGCTTATAGGACTAAACCCAGACTGTTCCCTTGACAGAAAATGGAGTGTCCTTGAGGTATTGAAAAAACTGCTGCTTGCTCTCTTTTTTAAATCTGCTTCATCAAGTGCAAAGGGAGAAATTCTGCTAGTCACCACCAATGACTGTTTCCTTCTGCAGAAGAAACGTGTGAAGATCTCTTCTCATACTTCATGCAGAAGCATAGACTGTAACATAAAAAACCTTTTTTTTCCCTTCTCCCTTGTGTGTTGTGAAATGGGATTTGGGGACACTACAGCTTTAATTAGTGGCTGGTGTTTTTTTTTTTTTTTTAAAAACCAAAACACAAACCTCAACCTCTCTTTTAATAGATAGAAGATGTAGTTTAATTCTTAACCTAGTTATTGAATGCACTCTTCCAAATTTTGGAACTATCTGAAATTTTAGTTGTACCTGACAGCAGGTGAATCAGCAATTAAATCAACTTTATTGCAAAGCAAGTAAATAGCTTTGCAGTACAGGCCATCTGAAAGGAAATTAAGGAATATATGTGCTACTATATCAAGTGAATATTCTTTTTCTCTTTCCCCAGTTGCCTATTATTATGGTGGTTGCTTTCTCCATGTGCATTATTTGTTTGCTGATGGCTGGTAAGTCACTATTGAGTTTAATTTCACAAAATTAGCTTGCTTATGTGTGGACTTTCTATAAATGGTTACTGGAAACTATTCAGTACAAAATTGCTTCTCAGTCATACTAAAAGGTGTTTGAGTATGGCTCTGGAGATTGAGGGTTAGCAGTGTATCATTAATGTGGAAAAACCTGAGGTACTATAGAAAACAATGTTAAAACTTTTGTAGAAGTCACTTAAGGTGCCCCCAAATTTAGTTGCACCTGAGTAGACATCTAGCTTTATTATAGGCTGGATGAATCCCCAGAAGAATACCTATCCAATTTTGGGCAGAAAGACAGTTCAGAAAAGTCAGATATAGGCATAAGCCTGTTCTGATGGATGTCCCCCTAATCAAAAACTGTGTTGGGAGTTGTGAAGGTTTTTGCCTTCTGCTTTTCCCTTGAGTTTTCTAACACTAGTGCCAACAGTCCTTGACTCTCACTTCTGTAGCTGTCTGTTCAAAATGTTCTAAGAACTGTGTGGCAAACACAGTTTTCTTAGGTAAGGAAATACAAAAAGAAAAGACCCCTGTACCCATGAAGGACTTCTAACTTCATTTGACAGCAGACCTCTGAGGGAGGGCTTGAAATATTTTGCTTTTGTACTAAAAACACTTCTCTGGTAATTGGAGATAATGAACTAAAATGCTTATCTGACTCTTAACAGGTGATACATGGACTGAGACACTGGCCTATGTGCTTTTCTGGGGAAGTGCAAGCTTTGGAACTTTCGCTATCATCCTTTACAACGGCAAGGATTTTGTAGATGCACCCAAGCTGGTCCAGAAAGAGAAGATGGACTGAATTTGTGTGTGTGGAAAGCGGCTTGGTACTGAGGATTCCTCTAGCCACACTTGGAGTCTCTACTGACCTGCTTTCCACACCGAATAGTGGTCTTTTTAACATTCTTCCTTGGCAGCATGGGGGGTGGGGGGGAAAGAAAATCGTGTCTTTGGGTGGTGGTAGCTTTCAACTGAGACCTGACTGGACAGCTTAGTTGCAATGGTCTTTGGAATATTGCATTAGTGGAGGGGGCTCCACTCTTACTGAGGTAATGCAAAGATGAAAGCCAGCTTTTTGGTGTCTGGAGTGTTTTAGGGCATAAGCGGACTGCTTGAGCTCATAGTCCACCTGGGCTGTTTCAGCTGAATTTTTGGTCTTTGGCTTGACCGGAGAGCACTCTGATGCTGTTCATGTGTCAAAAAACCCAGATGTTGAAGCACTAATAATGGAGCTTCTAGTCGTGGTCTCTAAACAAATACGGCTTCATACCAATAAAAAGTGTACTTCCAAGACTTACAGCTGGATTACATTTGTTGTGATAAAGTCCATGTAAGGAGTCCTTTGTGCATATCTGTGTGTGGATTCTTTTCACTAAATATAAAAGATTTTGGAATCCTAATGCTCTTCTAAAATGAGCTTTCTGTCCTGTCTTGTTTATCTAGGATTGATGCAATATTCTACTAATCATTGTTTGGGTGAAAGGACAGTGTAATTGGATGTTCCTGAAGTTGCAAATGTCTTGCACTGTTTCAATACTACAGTCTCCAGATGATGATTCGTTAGTTAGTGAGTTAAAATATAGAATTTTCTTCCTGAAGATGTAAATGAAATCAAAGAATGTAAAAACCCTTTGCAGTGTTTATTGAACCTTCCTTATGCTAAAGGTCCAAAGTATTCCATTACTTTAAGGATGGGTCACAACGTAAAAGGTGAACTTCATACTGTTTTGCTAGTCAGCTGCTTCTGTTCTTGGTTATGTTGAAATAATTTATGAAAGAAAGAATAACAACCTGAGGAGAAAGCATTTAGTCTAAACTCCATGTTTGCACTTGGGAGCAGCAGCTTGCTTTTCATGCATGATACTGTAACACAATCTTTAAAAAAAAAAAAAAAAGGAAAAAAGCAGCTACAGAATAATTTGTGCTGGTTAATAATAAATGTGTGTCTTTAAATTTAGTGCTTCCAAGCTGTATAAAAATAAGTAATCCTAATCAAGGACCAATTTTAAACTATTTTGTCACTTATTTTATATGGTTTGTTCAAAACCAGACATGGAACTTGCTTAAGGCGCTGTGCATTGTTTAATATTTCCTGTAAGTACAGCTGTATATTCAGATTGCGATTATAAAATGTAAATGGGGGGAAGGGAGAAACATGTAGAATACTAGGAGTAGCACAGTTGTCACTATTGAAGCTAGAACACAAAACACTGATACTCCAGTGTTTCCTTGTGTTATGACTGAAAATATGTACAGATTTTTGCAACTGTTAACTGTTCATTTTAACCTTGAATGTTTCTGGAGGCCTCTCTGGGTTTTGTGTAAACATAACTTGTTTGTGAGCACTAGTATTTGCAGAGTCTCTGTTTGCTTCTAGGTGCTGTAATGGAAATACCAGTTGACAGTTAACTGGAAAATCCTCTAACTTAAGATTTTCAAAGGTGAACTCCATTATGGGCACAAAGTACAAGAACATCATAGACTCGGTATTTGAAAGTAATGGTTTTGATGGCTCACTGGCAGGTGGCGTTTGAAACTTGGTTCGTTGTCTTACAGTCTAGAACTATATCTTTGCATCTTTGAAGAGCTTGTTGCAGCAAAGACCAAACTTGAATTGCTAGTATAAAAGGTTTGTAAGACATAGAAAAATGTAGGTTTTAGAAGTTGAAGGCACCTGTATTTCAGTGCTTTGCAAAGAGTCTGTATTTCTAAAATCAGAAATGGTGTACTCATAAATGACAATAAAATGTTCAACTTTTCTAGATACACTGTTTGTGGTGCATTTTGTGCTTTGGAGCAGACATTTCCCAACTTGTTCCTTAGGAGCCGTGTCTCAGCAGAAGGATGCTTTGGTTTTGTCTCTGCTCATCGCATATGAAGATCTTGGTATTCTGTGCTTAAATATTGATGATCTTGCACCCCATCCTATGTAAGAGTTTGCGTTAGCGTCACGTTCCAGTCTTCATTGCCCTGTCTGGATCTCAGTCTGAGAGCTTCGGTGGCTCTATTTCTCTGGTGCTTAATTCTAAGTGTCACCTCTGCCCAGTACTGATGGCTCTTCACTTCCTCCCTCATGAGGCTGCTGCAGGGGTTTGTACTGACCACAGGTGAAAATTCAAGCTGTCTTCTCCCTTTCCCTCCCCCACTGCAGGCACCCAGCAGCTTCCTTGTGTGTTATTTTTTTTCATTGTTTTCCTGTGTTGTGTTGGACAGTTGCATCGGCCCATCCCAAACTCGAACTTGAAAGGCGCTTGCCCAAATGTGCAGGTTCTGAGCTGGGTTGCTGATGAAATGATACTTGGAGGAGCCGGAGCCTAGTGTGTCCGTTTTAAATTGATCTGGCTTCACTAGATGACTAGCTTCCCAAACTCGGACAAAATTATTAATTAAAATTTTGGATCCTGAAGCTCTAAGTCTTTTAAATAAATGAATTCTTTAAAGGTTGTACTTTTTTGTTTATTTTGCGTGGAAGCTTTTTTGAAGCTCAGAGCAGGTTTAAAACCAAATAATTTAAAAATACTTGAACTAAGTTTGTCTAAAACGTAAGGCAAGAGTAGCTGTGAGATCTTACGAAAAGCTTGGCTGTCACAGACCCAGGTGGAGCTCGGTCACCTCCGCGCATGCAGCTCCCCGCTAACGCCCTCTCTCAAGCGCCGACTTTCCCCTTTCAGCCGAGCTTACCCCCG
>NW_009185938.1:0-17306 GCF_000690835.1 Fulmarus glacialis
CCTTAATGATTCTATGATTCTATGTGGGGGCAGCGCTAGTAATTTGTTAGAGGAGCTGTACCTTGTGTACATTCAGATTTTTAAGGCAGAGTTAAGTTACAGTGTCTGAGTAACTTTTTAGAATAGAGTCTGACAGTCATTTACAAACCTTCAACTTCAGTTGCTGCATGTAGTCTGTTTAAGAATTGTTTTCAGCTGAAGAAAACGTAACCAATACCCTATTGAATCAACCAATAACTGTAGGTATGGTAGAAGCAGGCATAGGAACATCAGCGTAAGATACAGTTCAAAGATTTGAATTTAGTTTTTGGTGTTGTTTTTTTTTTTTTTCCCAGGAGAGGTTTGAAAGTGTCAAGGTGGTGATTGCATTGAAGTGATTAAAAAACACACATTCCAGTTCCTGGATGTTGTCTATATCAGGGCCCTGAGGACACCACCAGGCCTGGCTGCCCCTGCCCAGCCCCACCTCCCCGGGTTCCCCCCATCCTGACTACAGCCCATTTCAGTCCCCGGGGCTGTCAGCCCCTGCCCCAGCAATGCCGCAGCAGGGACGGTCTCCAGCTCTGCACAGCCCTGCCCTGCCCGGACAAAAACCCCACTGAGCTGGGCCCACACATGGGCCCATGTCCCAGCCCAGCCTTGGCCTGTCTCCATCCCCAGGCAAGTTCCTGATGCCTGGGGCTGGGGCTGCCGTGGTGCCCTGCTCCTGGCTGAAGTGGTGGGACAAGCCCTGGATGCCAGGCCCTGCCCTGATGGAGCCATGGGGACCCCTGACAGCCATGTTGTCCCCTGACTTTAACTTTTGACTTGCTAAAGTAGAAACTAAAGTTCCTTCATTCGTACTTTTCATTTGCTACGTGAACTCTGTTGCACATGATATGTAGGAAAATACCACAGTCAAGAAGAGAAAGGGAGTATGTCAGAGCCTTGACAGTCTGCATGGACTATCTAATTAAAATAAGATTAAACTTCAATAAAATATTCAAATTTAATTAAAATTCAATAAAATTCAATAAAAACTATTAAATACAAAGAGAACATTGCATTCAATTTCAGTTTTCTTAACATAAACCCGAATATGTGGCATTTTACTGGACTTTATAACCCTTTTCCAGTTCTCACACATCTTTGCAAAGTCTAATTATTTGAAAGAAATTTGGATTTACTTTATTTCATTAACATCCTTGGCTTCTTGGTTTTGATGTTTGAGGTTTCACTTGGCTCATGTCATTTTTTTTTCACAGACATGAGATTGGGATCATACTTTAAAACATAATCTTGTCTGTGGGAAGTAAATGACTGAAAAGATGACTACAGAAGTATTGAGAGAATTGATATAATACTGTGAAACCTGGTAATACTGAACTGTAGCCATAAACTAATCCAGACATTTATATTTTTTTATATATACACACACACACATACACACCCACACATAAATATCATAGAATCATAGAATCTTTAAGGTTGGAAAAGACCTCTAAGATCATCAAGTCCAACCGTCAACACAACACCACCATGCCCACTAAACCATGTCCCTAAGCACCTCATCTACACGTCTTTTAAATACTTCCAGGGATGGTGACTCAACCACTTCCCTGGGCAACCTCTTCCAAGGCTTGACCACTCTTTCAGTAAAGAAGTTTTTCCTAATGTCCAATCTAAACCTCCCCTGGTGCAACTTGAAGCCATTTCCTCTCGTCCTATCACTAGTTACTTGGGAGAAGAGACCAACCCCCACCTCGCTACAACCTCCTTTCAGGTAGTTGTAGAGCGCGATGAGGTCTCCCCTCAGCCTCCTCTTCTCCAGCCAAAACAGCCCCAGTTCCCTCAGCCACTCCTCATAAGACTTGTTTTCCAGACCCTTCACCAGCTTTGTGGTCCTTCTCTGGACACGCTCCAGCACCTCAATGTCCTTCCTGTAGTGAGGGGCCCAAAACTGAACACAGTATTCGAGGTGCGGCCTCGTTGTGTGTGTTAGATATTAGGTTCAGTTTCCTGACGATGTCAAATATTTCTTTAAGTTTGTTGTAAAAGCAGTTAGGATGATTTCTTTCCTTTTCTGTTAGAAAGTACTGTTAAAATTTGAACCCTAAGCATTTGTGGCACTTAAAGTGCTGAAGTTTGCAAACTGGGCCAATCTGTATTGTCCATTCAGTGTTTTATCACAGCATAAAATTTATCTCATGGGATTTAGAAAAGATAGATAGCAGTCAAGTTTTAAATTCTGTGCAATCTCATCCATGGGAAGCAGTTGGTTTAATGGATAACATACCATACTCTGTGGCACAGTGTTCTTCTAGTAAATGAGTGTTCTAATGATTTTTGCTTATCCCAGAACTATTTTCTTAGCATGCTATCTAAATAGCTAGGGGAATTATATTCTGCAGCTAAAGACATTGCTTGCATGTAGACCATAATAAAATACTCTATAGTACTTTAGTGTATTCACATTTAATGTTCTCCCACTGCAATTCAATACAGTACAGCAGGAGTTGTTAGAATAAGAATTGCTCCTGAATAGCTAAAATTTATACAATTTTCTATCATTATTAAACTCAGTTAAGTATAAAAAGGGTGGGAGGAAGCAAAGAAAGGTTACCACCTGTAGGAAGTGCTTCAACATATTAAGTAAGCATGATCATCTTGCTCTGATTTTTCCCCAAATTATTATTATTTCTTTAGGGAGTATTACTGCTAAACTATATTCTTTAAATAGAGAGATTAACATATATTTCTGAGTATTCTGAAATTCTGAAAAATGCTGATAGGAACAGCTAGAAATAAAAGATGAACAGCAAGTACTACAGTTTATTCTTCATGGATTTAGGTGAAGGTCAAAAGTAACATTTCTGTTTTTAAGTCTTGAAAAGAAATCACAAAATATGAGTTACTACCAAAATAAAAAGTCAGTAGTGCAGGAGAAATGCCAGATGCTTCAGCTGCCTTGTATTCCTTCAAACCATGCATTAACAGATAATTCACTCTCCCCTCAATTTAAAATTAATGTTGTGTCACCACTACTAATTTGAATGTGCCAGTGACAATACTTGAAGATAAATGTATCCCCTAATCTTTATATTCTTCATGTCCAGATTCTTCCACCATTACAGAAAGCATCTTATTCTATTCAGAATATTGAGGAATAAGTTACTCAATATTGGTTAAACTGTGGATTACATTTTCAGGTGTACATTTTAAAGTATCTATAGATCATTTGACTTGTATCAGTCTAAGTTAGAACTAATCTTTCTCCTTTTATTACAGATTCTAAATTGGAGAGAACTGACAGGACAGATATCTCTAAGGAGAGAAGTTTGTGGTAAATTAGAAAATCAAATTGTAAATACCACAATGGAACTCCATCCCATTTAGTATTATCTGACGGCTTCACATAGGATTTTACATATTGTAATTTGGAGTATGTCACCCAAATGTGTTCATTGAAGCTGCAAGGGTGCTCACATGGCCCAGCCTTGAGCAAATGGCCTGGATAACAACAGTTCGTAAGATAGAATGAGAGTGTAAACAGTGTGTAAGAATGGGACACGCAAAATTGTCTGAGAATGCATTTCTCCAAAAACATGACGACCACCAAAGTGTAACAAGGAATTAAAAGAACACTTTTGAAATAGGGAGTCAGCTTGAAATGATATAGAAAAGATCCCCTATGGTTAGGGAGGGGTCTTCATGACCTCGAGGGGAGGAGAAGTGTGTCTGAGAAGGAAACAGAACTTCTTGCAATCAGTGAAGAGAGAGTGTTTGAAAGTTTTTTGGTGTTTAGTGATGTTAACAATTTGTAAGTGTGGTTTATCTGTTGCATTGCTGATATTGATCCTGAGTGTATAGTTTATTGATTGCTCATTAGTCATGTGTTCTCAATAAACCACTTAAGCTCTGACCTGACTTTAAATAATGTGAACTGGACAGCTTTTCCCTGTGACAGAAGCCTCGTTAGTCTGACGCAGAAATGCTGACAGATGATTTCTTGAATAAGGTAAGTGATGTTATAGTTTCCTTGAGACGTCGTTTTGCCTTAACAGCGCTTCCACAAAAAGTAAACTTTCCCCATTCCTTTCACTATTCCTTTCCCCACTTCTCTTCTCTTTGAATCCTACTTCATCATTTACATTTAACTAGTTATTTGTCTTTGTTAATCATTTTTCAGAGATGTCCAGTAGCAATGTCATCAACAAAGTACAGGACTTTGGGCTCTTACTATCAACTTCTGCTATGCAATGTTTTTGTTGTTGCTGGTTTTGTGGTGATGGTTTTTGTTTTTTGCTTTAGGTTCTTTCTAGTTCTTTTGTTTTTTTTCCTCTTGCTATACATTCCTATGATTGTTAGTAAGCAACATGGTAAAAATGCAGCCATTTTCTACCACTGCCTACATTGAACCGTGCTTTTCAACAACGTTGTTCATCTTTATGAGGCACATAATGTCTCCACAAATAAACTTGAGTAAGATGAAGAAAAATGAAGGTACTGAAATTCTATAAAAAACAGAACATAAATGTTTTAAAAGGTGTAACTAATGATTCTTTGTATTTTGAATTTAGATAATTACTTCAGTAGTCTTTTTTGCATGCTGCATTGGGTCACACAGTAATAAAATGGATGAATCTCTTCCTGTTCTGCTTTGAATGTCTGGAATTGTCTCCTGTTTTTTAATTTCAAAAGAGTATGTACTTCACAGGGAAATAGGACCCAGCATTGAATCCATTTCACAATATGGTCTTAAGAATATTTATCTATGTCTAAGATTATAATTCCAACAATGAACAGAATTGTTTTAATACCCAATCTGCTTCATTTGTAACTGAAGAGTAATCATTGATTCTGAAAAGCAATAAAAGCCATCATGTTTTGATAACTGAAATTCAGGAAATAGAATTGCACATTTAAGAAAGGTAAATCCAAAATTTGTATTCCATTGGAGTGGAAATTCCTGAAAAGAAGTAAATATATGTCTTTCAGAAGAGCTAATCGCTTCACAGTGAAAGTCATAAGATGATGATTGATAGCACAAAGCTTAAATTTCACATCCCACATTTCTGAGGAGGGAGAAAAAAATCCCTATGTGCAATCTGCTCTGGTGCTCTAAAAATATGTATATTCAATATTCCATTTTGCCATGAAAAAAAATTGGAATTTCATATGAAAGGGAAGTTAAAATTTTCTTTATCATTCCCTTTCCACTCAGTTCTCTTTTCTATAGTTCTTTTATTTCAATCATCAAAATGGTATTTTACAAATGTATTCAACCCAGATTCATTTTATATTGTCCACACATTTAAGTGAAGTGACTAAATTAGAGCTCCTAGCTGCCTCAACAGTAAGTCATAAGAGATATATGCCACTGGCAGAAATTAAAATTATATTTGCTCTCAGTAATGTCATGTGTGAATTATATATTCATATTAATTTAACAATATTTTTTAGTACTGTCATTTGCTTATATGAATATTTATTTAGTAGTTTGAAAGCATTTTGGTTTTCTAAAAACGAAGTTTTAATCAAACAAAACTCAGCTACCAAAAAAAAAAAAAAAATCTATATGCCTAGCTTATAATGTAGGTTAATTTTCCCCAGAAATCATAGACAGACCAAATTTGGGCACTGAATGTGCATTTTGAAGTTATTTTCAAATCAGGAACAATCACAAAATTTACTGTTTATTTGAGTTAATTGACTAATCTTGTTGATAGTTGTTTCCTGCTGCCAACACACTGAAACAGAATGAATATTTTGGGACATATTTGCAAAGAAAATTTGTCAAGAAAGAAACAAAAGCTTTCTATGAAGGTAGATGTGTTGCTGTCACTGTGTAAAGATCCCTAATAATCCAGCAGGTAATGGCTCTGTTCCTATTAAAACTACTGCAAAAAAAAATCCACTTATTTTGTTAAACTATAACTGAATCTAAAATAAGGGTAAAAAGCCACTTAACAATAAAGGAAAAAATGTAACTTCATTACACACCAGTAATTTGCACAGAGGGTAATCCAAAATACTCTGTATTTTATAACCTTTAGGGCTTATTATGCACAAACACTTTACCTGAATTAATTGAATAACCTGATCTTGCTAGTTGTTACTTAGCAGAGAAAAGGTTATTCTTTGGATCCAATGCCTGCTTTAAGTCAACAATACTGCTCTGGTTAGTCTCAGTGGTTTCACATTATTAGTAATAAGACATTACAGTGGAAACCAGTTTTGCCTCTCTGCCTAAGTAATGAATAACAACTCATGCCTATCAGTAGTACATTCTCTATGGAAGAACAAAACATTTTTTTTCCATCTTTTGCATGCAATATGTGTAGAACCTCTCCAAACTATTACTTTCTCAGAAACCATTAAAGAAACATAATGCTAAACCTGAATGCACTATAAAAATAATGACATCTGAATAAATGTAAAGAAGTTTGAGAGAGGAAATGCGGTATCTGTAGAATTTACCAGCGAAGGATTTTTATTAAAGCTATTCTTCCTTCAGTGAAAATATGCTACAGAAATAGACAGAATTGAGTCTGCTGCCATTAGAATTGACGTGTGCCCTTTTGTTTATTTTTCCTCTGTATTTTCCATTTGTTTCTTTTCTACATCTTAACAATAATATTTCCAGAATAAGATGCCATGGAAATTGATATAATGGCTCCATTTGTAATAGAGACAAAAATACAATACAAGGACAATATATTCATTCAGTTAAGGTCTAAAGACACAAAGCATCCAATTTTGTATTTTTTTAGCTTCTTATGGACTCATGTTGTCCTCTGATTGAAAATATTGGAAAAAATCTTGAAATTTTAGAGTAGACAGACCAACTCCACACTACGGAACATCCATAACAAATAAATCCTACACCTTGTCTAAAGAACAGTACAGGTGAAAAAACCATACTGTATTTTGTAGGAAAACTTTATGACTGAATTTTTCTTCCTTTTGGGTTCCTTTTTGTATTTTTAGTTTGCCAAATGTAGAAGCTTCATCTAAAATTTAGGAAAATATCCTTTCCTTAATTTTGTGCCGTAACTCTTCAATCTGATTGATATTTACTGGAAAGAACTGCTATTTCTCTCGTCATCTTCTCTATCCCCTTAAACAAAAGCAAAGTGTGCATTCTGAGGCTTCTGCTTTTCATACTATTTTTGAAGTTGCAATCCAGGCAATTCTGATAAAATTATGCAGAAATGGAAAAGCCACTGTATAATGTAGCCAAACTTTATTTAAGCTATCTCTAACCTTAAAGAAGATAAATTTAGCACTCTCCATCTTTACCTGTAATTAAAAACAATGTCTAACAGTTGTCAAAGATAATAATATAACTGTTATCTAGATCTCCAGAAGGTTTTAAACTGTGTTCTTTGATAAACAGTATAAGAATGTGTAAAGTAATACTGCTTCCTATGAGTTTTTTTCAGGATGACATGTAAGATTGTCTATAATTTGATTTCAGACTCAAATGCTACAGGTTTTGCATTTTTTTTTTTTTTCTTCCATCAATATTCCTGAAGTATCTCTTTAATTGCCTCCCTAGAAGGCAACAGGGTAGTACAGTATTAAGTGACACCTCCAACCTCTATGCAATTACTTCTATTTACTCTCACCTACTCTAATTCTAAAGTTCTGATCTGAAGCATTTTTTTTTAATTATTATTATTATTAGGTTTTATTAACAGTAGTTGTTATTAATATTAAGTGTTAATTTGTAGCAAAGTGTCTTTTCTGACAGGTATCTGTAAGTGCTTCTAGGTATTCACAAGTTCAAGTAAAACCTTGCTGTTTTATTTTCTTTGATTTTAAGATGGTAAACATCATTACAGTTTGGTAATAATACTGACATTTGCTCATGATGCCTCAACCATCTGATAGAGGCATTTTTCAAAGAAATTTGAGAGTACAAAGAGAAACATAATTCTCACAGATAATGAAAAAAAAAAAAAAAAATATTGAGGAATAAAGTTATTCCTGGATGAAGCATTCACAGAATATGAATTTTTTGCAGATTCACCCACAGGCATCATGCAGTAGCAGCCATTGTGTTAGAAACAACAATTGTTTTTTTAGTTGTTGCTGTTTCAGTTGACACAATACCTCATATTTCTATGAGAGGCTATGCCAAAGTGCCACCAAAAGATCAGCTAAGGAATCCTTTTATAGCTTGTCGAGTAACTCTCAGAGCTGACTGGAACAAATCCCATGCCAGAGCTACATTTTCCCACTACTGCATGACACTGCTTAATCATCCAGCAGCACATGTGCCTGCTTTAAGTGGAACATTTTAATATTCTACCAGTTTCACTGATACAGATCACTTTTTTATCAACTTTGACTTTCATGACAAACTTCTGTCCTCCACTCCCATCATCCATGCTGTGAATGCCTTTGGACCATTACTTTTCATACTGTAAATACATGTTGGGTATTCCCCAATCTTTGAAAACTAAAGGACAAAAATGAAAGCAAATGGTCAAGAAAACAATTCTGCTGAGGCAGTGAAAATTAATTGCTCTTTTGAGCAGACTAACCTGAGTGGTGGAGTTAGTGATCACTATTGGGTGCAAAACCTTGATGTATTAACTTTTATGTATTTAAGTAGGTCCAGATCTCACCTTCAGAACATTCAGGTGAAAACTTTGTCTGTCTCAAATTTTGTCATAGAGTTAGAGCCCAAGGCTGTAACTAAACCAGGTTCTTGTATCATTACAGTGCAGTTGAACTTGCTTGATTTTTTTTTCTTTTACTATTTACACAGGTCTTCTTTGGAAAATGATTATATCATTGCTGCCAGCCTGACTCAGGACATCATAAATTATTATTTTCAGTCAGCTTTAAGCATCAAGATGAAGCCAATCCTTTTCCACCCTAGTGCTTCAGTATAACTGCATAAAACCACATTTTAAAGGGGTTTTGCCCCCGCTCCCCAAATAATTACAGATCCTAGAAGGATGAAGGGAAATTTTTTACAGATTGCAGTACTTTTGCACAAGAAAATTCAGAAAACTGTTATTTTTGTTGCTGAAATTCATTATTTATCAGAAAAATAAAGATGAATATTTAAAGATTTTTTTCACTCAGATGAGATTTTTTTTTAACTGTCTTGACCTCAAATACTTTCTTTATCACTATCCCATTAAAACAGTGAACTACTGACCTGTGCAGATTATCAGACCCCTATTCTTCCTTGTTGGCTCTGTTATCTATGTGACAACTGCTTCCATAATTCAGTGCAGATTCTGATCATGTTTTTAAGGATTCATTATAACTTCAGATGCATCGGTGGAAGCAGAAAAGACGTACTGACTTAAATTTAAATCTCTGAAGTTCAGTCTGCTATGATAAACTCTTTTTGCAGTCAGTACAGAGAAATAAAAAAAAAAAAAAAATCAGTAAGTAATTAATCTGATCAAGGATAAATTCATTCTATCCTGAAAAATACAGTGATTTAAATTTCAACATATGAATTAAGCTTATAGACTGGGCAGGGAATCCAATTCATAGAGAAAAAATGGAACAACCAGGCTATAAAATGATATAGAAGATATAGCCAGAAAATGCAATTGAATGTATTATTGCTTTTGAGGAATTGAAAGCAAAATGATGTTAATAATTAAAAAATCAGTTTCAGGAATGTAAAAATGCCTCATTTTAAAGAGAGCTGGAAAAAAATATTTTGTCATATTGATTAATTAAATTTTGAAATTTGTATTATGCATTTTTTAAATGTTTTTGCTTTATTTTAAACTTTTTTAAATCTTGGAGTTTTGAAATAAACTCATCAGTTAAAGAGATAAGTCAGGCCACTTGAAATAATAGCTGCTTCTACTTTAATCACCAATGTTGAGTTTTCTGAGTTTTCAGTTTATAGGTGTGAATTCCCCATCATTATTTCCCTTAATATAGCTTGAAAATGTTTCATAGAGAAAGACACATACTGGATTTAGTTCTATTTATTTTAAAAATCTGTCGTAATAATGATGATATTCATTGATATTCTCTGTTTTGATTAGGGTTAATCTTCATATTAGGTATCAATCCTAATCTGTCTAAGTGTCCAAATATGAGATTAAAAATAGCCATTATAATCTTAAAATTATTGTGTGTCACTATTATGCAATCAAATTTTTGAGTCAAAAGAAATCTAGTTTTCCATTTAATACCTGTATAGGTATTAAAAAAAACCAAAACAAAACAAAGAAAAAACCACAACAAAAAAACCTGCTCATAAACTTGATTAAGAAATAGATAGAGGAAAGAGGCTGATGAGTGTACATACTGATTAGGTAAATGCATGGGTTCTAAATGTAGCAATTTAGTCAGTGACAACACAATATTTTTCATTACTCTGGGATCAGTGTTTTCATCTTAAATAGAGAAATTCTTCTTCAGTGACTCCAGGGCAAGCGAAGCTCTGTGATGAATGAACTAGTAAATAGGTACATATATCTGACATTTCTTCAGGGAGAGATACCTGCTTTGCAAGCCAGTAGTTCAGGTTCACACTGCTGAGGAACAAAGGTGTATTGTCTTTTTTAACAGGTGATTCCTAATTTGTTCTTTCAAAGCATACTTGCGGGCTGCTTTGCTCTGGAGAAGACCTTGGGTTCTGTATCCTAGTTGGATGAAATTAATTAAAATCACTTAGATTTCAAGTACCTCGTAAGGTCAACTATATCTCCGTGCTGAATGTTTTTTATAACCCAGAACTGGTGACTCTTCAGGTTACATCTGCACTGCTAAATAAGAGAGACCAGAAAGTGAGCTTGAGCACTACAGCCTCGTCATCTATAGATCTATTTATTAATTCAGTTTCAGGCTCTGTTCAAAACAAATTATACAGTATTGACAGATCTCCACTGACTCTTGCGAGAGCTTAGATAATTTGATCACATGCAGACAGTTGAAAGCAATGAATGTCACCCTCCAGGAGTACTTAGGTGTTAAGCACCATTTGAGATTCCCTACTGTATCCTGCATAGCCTATGGTTTCCTGAAGGGCACAAGTATCTTGTAGTTCCTATACTATGCACACTATAGGTGCTTCTCATTCTGTAGGGTGTCTAAAATGTCACTAGATGACCACTTCTAGGTCTTGATTTCTGTTCAGATAAGTCGACCCCAAACCAGAAACACCATACAGTCATACCTACTTCACACTTTAGAATCATCCAGTAACTACCCAAAATAGTGTATACCAGTGTGACTATTTTCTTTGCATAAAAATGCTATTAACCCAGTGTCATGATTTTATTTTTCTTGTCAATGAAGAAAGCCTCAGAATTTTAAGACTCCTTTTCTTTGCATTCTATTATTTGAAAAAGATTTCACAAATGGGCTAAATCATAAATTTCTGCAGTACGTAATGCAATTGACAATAATATTACTGCATTTCTTATTCTGGGAGCTGTGATAAAGAGGCATTTTAAACAAGATCAGTAATAAACTGAATTACTAGTAATAAATGTAAAAGTTTCAAAAGTAGTTCTATCTTTCTGCTTATTACAAGCTGGCAATTCAGCAGCTTGAATTATTAGATAATGTCAGAGGGTTTAGCATATAGTTATTTAAATAAGCGATAGAGCAACAAAATATAATTAAGGAAAAATGAAGTATTAGGAAAATCAAAATCAGTGGTAACAAAACTGTGTTGCGCAGGAAGTAACAGAATCAGAAAAGTTTAATTACAGCAACAGTTGATATAATGTTGCTTCCTTGTCCTCTTGTTGTGGGATTCAGTTCTGTAGTAAGTTAACCTAGGCTGACAGCAAAGCACCACATAGCTGTTCACTTACTCCTTCCACCACCCCCAGAGGGACAGGGGAGAGAATAGGAAGAGAAAAAGCAAGAAAACTGATGGGTCAAGATAAAGATAGTTTAATAAGGAAAGGAAAGAAAAGAAGAAGAAGAAGAAGAAGAAGAAGAAAGAAGAAGAAGAAAAAGAAAGAAGAAGAAAGAAGAAGGAAGAAGAAGAAAAAGAAAAAGAAAACGAAAAAGAAAGAAGAAGAGGAAGAGGAAGAGGAAGAGGAAGAGGAAGAGGAAGAGGAAGAGGAAGAGAAAAAACCCACACACACAAAACAAAACCCAACCAAGCGAGCAGAGGCAATCACTCACCACCTCCCACAAGTAGACTGATGCTCAGGCAGTTTCTGAGCAATGGTTACCTTCTCACCCACGCCATCCCCTCAGTTTTTATTGCTGATCATGGCCCTATATGGCATGGAATATCCCTTTTGTCAATCTGGGTCAGCTGAACCAGCTAGGTCCCCTCCCAACTTCTTGCCTACTCCCAGCCTTATCACTGTGGGGGGCAGAGTGGGAAAAAGAAAAAGCCTTGACACTATGCAAACACTATTCAATAACAGCCAAAACAGTGGTGTGTTATCAACACTGTTTTAGTCACAAATCCAAAACACAACACCATATGGACTGCTATGAAGAAAATTAACTTCATCCCAGCCAGACCCAGAGAGAGTTTTGAAGGACCCTTATTCAGAGTCAAACTCTTATGTGACAAAAGTATATGGTATTGTATATTGGCAACAATATTGCAGCCAATGATGTTGTTTGTTACTACATAGCAACAGGATCTGAAGTAGTTATTATTTGGCTGAAACTACCTGGTTTACATTGTCAAAACCAACTTGTCAACCTGAAAGCGACCGTAATAGGCCTATTATTAGCTTACTGTTAGTATTTCTAAATTATTTCTAATAAAACCTAGCCATAATTTATGACTGTATTTTTCTAGATTATTTCAATTGCACTCAGAATTAAAAAAAAAAAAAAAAAGAAACAGAAAAAAAAAGAAGGTTAATCTCCCACTACTGAATATTGAAAACATTCACCTGACATAACACTTTACCTGTTTTACTCTAGACCCCGTGTACTGCTTCTGTGTTGAATTCATTACAACACTCGAGCAGCAGGCAAAAGCTCCAAGTATTGCCCCTGCACTGCAAAATTTAAAAGCCACTTTTTAAAAAAAGAACTCCTACGTCTGGAAATTACTCTGTGATCAAATTAAGATCACATCAGAACAGTTCTTTAAAATCAATATCATCATTTATGAACTGTTACTGTGTGGAGGAAAAGCCAAAACCAACCAAACAAAAACTCCAATTATTTTGGATTGCCTGTCTGAGGCATGAAGATGCCTGAGTTTTGTGCTGAATTATGACACCTTGACTTATGTGTCCTAATCTGAAAATATTTGTTCCCTATATTATGTTTTTCCATAATCCATAGAATGTCCTCCTGAAAGTGGTACTACTTTTAGAGGAAAACAGAAACTCTGTGTGAGAAAAGGCTTCTACATCTTTATGAGATTCTTAACCTCCCAACTAGTTGTCTGAGATGATTCACAATTTTTTATGCTTTTACTAATTTCTTTTCATCATACAGTAGATAACTCCAACTTTTGAAAAGTCTTCCTTTCTTTAAACTTGTCTATCCATAAGCAGATTTTATATTATTGCAAATGTAAGTACTGTGCTGGTATGACAAGCTTCAAGATACTTCAAGTGCAAGAGAAATGTAAGCTTTTTCTGCAGGCTGACTTGTCTAATTTAATTTTAGCCACTTAAAAGTTAAGTATGTGATACAAGCAGCTCATCTTGGCACTCAATATAGTTAATGGAAGTAGACAGTCTGAATGACTGTTAGACAGATAGAGTGACTGTTTTTCCAGTTGTAAAATAATGACCTAAGACAAGCAGA
Source organism: Fulmarus glacialis (assembly GCF_000690835.1). NCBI lineage: Eukaryota > Metazoa > Chordata > Aves > Procellariiformes > Procellariidae > Fulmarus > Fulmarus glacialis. The sequence continues at coordinate 13,720 of NW_009185938.1, forward strand.
AGAGACTTCCCATAATTTAGAGACAAATTTGGATGACTAAATTATGGATGGCTTAAACTATATAAAATGAATTCTACTTTTAAAGTCCATTAGATAACTAAGCCCTAAAATAAAGAAATGTTTAAAAATTTAGATAAAGTGTGTAAATATCACCTGTTTTTACCTGGAGTAATGGATTGCAGGTGTATCTACTATGAATTTTTGGCTCAGGCTTATACTATGAACATTAACTTGGTGAGCCTCCTGGCCTACTAAATTAGTGCTTGACATTACTTGCAAATCAGCAGAAAAAGAAAACATACTCATGAAAGCTTTTTTGGTTTTCTTTTTGTTTTCTTTCCTCCTAGTTCAGCTTGCAGGGCTGAAATTGGCATGATTCTATGCCTGACTTGTTCCACTTTGTTTCCCATTTGAACTTGAGTTACATTTCCTCCTGAAATTCTGTCTCCAAATCTCTGTTTGGACATTTCTTATCAATCAAGAGAACAAGAAGAGTAGATCAAGCACAGGGAACAAGAAGTGTTATATGTTAGTTGCCATTTCTCAGGTGACAAACAGGACTGACCTGGTGAGCCTTTCTAATTAATTCCATTTCAAAATCAAAGTGTGTTAGTCACTGTTGGAAAGATATTTCAAATTAATAAGTTAAATTCAAATGCAAACAGACTATGTGATCTCACACACAGCATTATGTCCATTACTGTGGTGGGCTGAACTGGCTAGAAGCCAAACACCCACCCTGCCTCTCTCCCACCCCCCCTCCCAGAGGATGGGGAGAAAATAGAAGGAAGGGAAGAAGACTCGTGGATCAAGATAAAGACAGTTTAATAGGGAATGCAAAAGGGGCACATGTAAGCAAAGTAGAAAGAGAAATTCATTCACTACTTCCCATTGGCAGGCAGATGTCCAGGCAGAGCCCAGAGCCTCAGCATGTGTAACAGTTGCTTGGGAAGACAAAAGCCATAACCACAATTGTCCCCCCATTCCTCCTTCTTTCCCTGAGCTTTTATTGCTGAGCATGATGTCTTTGGTTAGTTGAGGTCAGCTGTTGCAGCACAACCTGTTGCTTACTCCCAGCCTACTCATTGCTGGAGAGGGGTGTGAGAGAGGGAAAGTGTTCACACTGTGAAAGCACTGTTCAGCAACAGTTAAAACCAGTGTTTTGTCAACATTGTTTTAGCCACAAATGCAAATCACAGCACCATACAGCCTACTGTGAAGAACATTAACTCCATCCCAGCCAGACCCAGTGCAATTAAAGTGCTAAGAAGCTATTTGTTAATGTCCTAAATCTCCTTGGTACCACACTTCAAGCCCTGAATTTCTGCGTATCACCCTAGCGCCACGACACAAAATGCCTCTTAAGGAAAGCTCAGGGATCCTGACTCCCTTCTAGGATTTGAGTCTGGGACATCTCCCTGGAAAGATCATATCAGGTGTCACAGTGAGGGCCAGATCCTCTGTTAACAGTCCACACAGGTAAAGTCTCAGCCTTGGACACAAGAGTAGACATATATAATAGTGCAAACATTATCTGTGGTACTGGGTGATGTAATTTTTTAACCATGCGGTCTTGGACACAGGGTTTTATTTATCTCCACTGACTGTAATCAGAGAGTCCTGGAAGTAACAACTTACCTCTTAACACTCTGCCAAAAGTAACCACTGAGGTAATTCTCCTGCGCCTACCACTCATACATGAGCTGCTCCTAACCTGGATGCTGTGTCCACTACTGTGACATCCTGCTCCACTCTTCCCATCTGTCAAGAAAATAATCAGTAAAAACGGATCGTGTCTTTAGAAGGTGATTGAGACCATGTGCCTCTGCTCAATGAATACTTGCTACTCAAATAGCTGCTCTTGTCTTCTGTAGGAGATGGCAATGATTTCCAGCTGCAGACTTGATCAGGCTGCTTTAAGTTTTCTAACTTTATTAAAAAACCAGATACTTTCCCTGAATTGCAGTACATAGATGGATTTCCATGGTGTTATCCTAAGCAGCTAGGCCTTTTCCTCACTACATGTGTGTTCTGAAATGGGGCGACAAGAAAGAGAAAAACTATTGTGATTGAGGTTACTATAAGGAAAGGTATTTCCTCCTCCTTTCCAGCATATAGAAATCAGAAAAGCTGTTCAGTACTATTTGGATAACCTTTCAGCATCTTCTTTATATCTATAACACTGGTTTCAAGAAAGGGCCTTTAATTCATCATAGATACTACACTTTGATGATGACATGCAGAATTAAACATATTAGAGAATTCTGAGCATTCTACTTCCTCTTTATTGTGTTGTTGTTTTTGTTTGTTTGTTTTTATTTTTGTTTTTGGTTTTTCTTTTTTTCCAGAAATTAAATTTTCAACACCATCAAATGCCAGGTTACTGGAACTTCTCAGATTTGCATTTAGACTCTGGCCAAATATCCAGGAAGATTCTTTGTACTGTCTTTCCAGAAAAAGCTTTGCATCATTAAAGGAAGAAAACGTGCATTACCACTGATTAAATTTACAAAGTATACCCATACCTTTTATCTTGTAATTATTTGAAGGAGAGTGATAATGACACAATATAGCTCTAAGTTTAGCTGGGTACAGTTTACAGAAGCTAAGGAGATCAGTAGCTTGCAGTTGTTCCCCTACATATCCTGGAGGTGTGCTGCATTTTGTAAAATAGTAAGAAATAAAAAGAAAGTTCTGTCTCCCGTCTTTTAATTAACTTCTGTAACAGAACTTTCAACTTAGAACTTTATCAGATGCTTATAGCTTCTATCACAGGGCTACAACTGGGGATAAAATTCCCAGTTGAAGAAAACATTACATCATAATCCAGACTGACAAAAAATGCTGAAGTCAAATGGACCATTCTGAATGCTATTGTCCTATGAAGCAGCACTTGTTCAAGGAAAATCAGTGCAGTACATCTTTTAATGAAACAATTGATTTACATTACTATATCTTATCTTCCAGAAATACAGAAGCTCAGTTGCCAAATCTCAAAAAGGTTAAGCACATAAAAAAGTGAGATATTTATATGTTTATGACAAAAGATAATCCAAGGAAACATTTTTAACTTTTGACCTCAGAGATTTGTTTAGAGTTAAAATATAGATGGAAAGAACCAATTGAACATTAGTCAAGAAGGATTTAAAATTCAAGGCTCTCATATCTCAAAATAACAAAGAACATTTTGGAAATGATCTTACACCTGCAGCTTGTTTCACTCTCTTCAGGAGATAATGATGAAGAACAAGTTTGTTTACTACAGTATCTTCTAGGAAAATGTGTTCCTTAGACAGGTTTATCATAGTTCTTTCTTTTTGAAAAGCTAATAATTCAGTCAGACTATGTTGTTTAAGTCAGTTTTATGTACTTAAGAGACTAAGTAACAAATATTTAGTTTTGTCAATCTTTTTATTTGTGCCTTTGAGACTGAAAACAAAAACTGTGTACATGTTACATATTTTTTTAACCTGCTTGGAAAACTGAGTTAACATTGACATGTGAGTAGCCAGCTTGGTGTTATAATAAACTATTTGAGCACCATGTGCAAAACTGTATCTGCCGGAGTTTATTCAGATCGGTATCTG
>NW_009185939.1:0-1588 GCF_000690835.1 Fulmarus glacialis
CAGTTTGGGTCAGCTGTCCTCGCTGTGCCGCCTCCCAGTTTCTCGTGCATCTCCAGCCTTCTCAGTCAGCAGAGCATGAGAAGCTGAAAAGTCCTTGATTTAGTGTAAGCACTACCTAGCAACAACTAAAAAATCATTATCAACATTATTTTCATACTAAATCCAAAACACAGCATTATACCAACTACTAGGAAGAAAATTAACTCTATCCCAGCCGAAACCAGGACACTAAGTATCTGCATTCTTTCACCAGCCATCTGTTAATCCACCACCAAACACCAAAAAACCCGTCTCACTAGTTGTAAAAATTTTACAACCTTTCATACCGCCTTGACTTTTTCAGAGAGCTGCCAATCTTGAAAATAGCCTTGTAGACTGGTAAGATTTATCAGTGCAAGTTGTGTTTCTCAAAAAAAATATTTCAAGTTTGCCAAAACTTTATAAGAAAGCAAAAAGTAACCATTTGTGACAATTTCATAGAGTCATAGAACCATACAATGGTAGATTCTTAGAATCACAGACTTTTAAAGATCATCTAGTCCACCCCCGCCCCTGCCATGGACAGGGACATCTTTTACTAGATCAGGTTGCTCAAAGGCCTGTCCAAGCTCACCTTGAACTCTTCCAATGATGGGGCATCCACAACTTCTCTAGGCAACCTGTTCCAGTGTCTCATCACCCTCATTGTAAAATATTTTTTCCTTATATCCAACCTAAATCTACTTTCTTTCAGTTTAAAACCAGTGCCCTTTGTCCCATTACTACAGGCCTTGGTAAAAAGTCTCTCTCCATCTTTCTTATAAGCCCCCTTTAAGTATTGAAAGGCCACAATAAGGTCTCCCCAGAGCCTTCCCTCCTCCAGTCTGAATAGCCCCAGCTCTCTCAGCTTTTCTTCATAGGAGAGGTATTCCAGGCCTCTGATCATTTGCATGACCCTCCTCTGGACCACCTCCAACAGGTCGATGTCTTTCTTGTGCTGTGGTCCCCAGAGCTGGACACAGTACTCCAGGGACACCACTCGTTACTGGTTTCCACTTGGACATTGAGCCATTGACTGTAACTCTTCGGACACGGCCATCCAGCCAATTCGTTATCCATCCACCAGTCCATCCATCAAACTCATCTCTCTCTAATTTAGAGGCAAGAATGTCGTGGGGGACCATATCAAAGGCCTTACAGAAGTCTAGGTAGATGACACCCATAGCTCTTCCCTTGTCCATTGATGTAGACACTCCATTGAAAAAAGCCACTAGATTAGTCAGGCACAATTTGGCTTTGGTGGAGCCATGTTGGCTGTCTTTAACCATCTCCCTGTCTTCCATATGTTTTAACATGTCTTCCAGGAGGATTTGTTCTGTGATCTTACCAGGCACTGAGTTGAAGCTGACAGGTCAGTAGTTCCCAGGGTCTTTTTTTTCACCCTTTTTAAAAATGGATGCAATATTCTCTTTTCTCCAGTCACTGGGGACTTCACCTGACTGCCATGGCTTTTGAAATATGATGGAGAGTGGCTTGGCAACTACATCAGCCAATTCCCTCAGGACCCTGGGATGTATCTGATTCTCCCACGGCATTCTCCTAGAGAAGC
>NW_009185940.1:0-2207 GCF_000690835.1 Fulmarus glacialis
ACACCGCTCGTGACCGGCCGCCAACTAGAAAGCGGTGATGATGCAAGGTAATATGCATAAATATATTGCACAAAGATATATTATACATACATAATATCACAAATATATAACACAACCTCATGGGCGTTTTTAGCTTTCTTTTAGTTTTGTTTTACCTTAGTTAACTTTCAATGAGTGGGAAATAGTAATAAAATACTTTTGCTCACTTGTCCAGAATTTTGATTCCAACCTCTGTTAAGTGGCATCCCTCAAATAAATTGTTAAAGAAACAGTTTGCAACCAGTCAGTCATAAAGTAAGAATTTCCAATGGTGTATAAGGAAAGGGACTTTTTCTCCAGAAGTCCCAAAGCACATTCCAGAGAGATGCAGCATTAGCAGCAGCATCAGAAGAGAAATTTTGCTGTGTGGAATTGAGAGATCACACGTTAAGGAAGCAGAATGAGAGGCAAATACATTATAGGTAACCATGGCGATTCAAAATTGTCAAGAGGTAATATATAGTTATGAGATAAGTATGAGATGTTACACTTATGCCCCTTTTCTTCAATCAGGAAAATCTGGCCTACCAAGAGAACTCTCTTTAGGAACTCTACATAACTTCTTTATGCTAGTGTTGTTTTGTGCCATACACAAGCCCTAAATATAGTAGTTCTTAGAATGTATGTGGACCACTATTAGTGTGAGAAGGAGAGTCTTTTCAGAGAAGTGGGTCAGTGTAACCCTGCTCTACCAGGCTGCTGTGTGCAGTGTATGCCCTTCTGTTTTGGCACTGCAGTAGTGTTATAAATATCCTGCTGCTGATGATATTCACTAGTAATTAAAAGTCAAATCACTGAGGAATCAGGATTTTTACATCTATTTTCCCACCTCATATGTCAGTAAACACAAAACCTTAGAACATTGTGTTGGGGTGCAAGTGCCCAGATGCTGGCAACGAGGGGCTGCAGGGAAGCAAAGATTCCCCTGCAGCTGGCAGAGACGAGCCCACACAGGAGCAGGTTTTCTGGTGTGTGAGGGACTAATCCTGGAGCAGGGAATAAGTGTGAGAGGGAAGGAGTGGCAAAGAGGAACAGTTATGAACTTATTGCAACATTCATTCCCCATCCCCCTGTGCCACTCAGGGGGGAGTAGGTAGAGGATTCAGGAGTTAAGCTGAGCCTGAGAAGAAGGAGGGAGCGAGGGGGAAGGTGTTTTTAGCTTTGTCTTTGTTTCTCACCATCCCACTCTTTTTTAAATTGAATATAAGTTAAATTAATTTTCCCCAAGTTTAGTCTGTGCTGCCTTTGAAGGTAATTGGTAAGTGACCTCCCTGTCCTTGTCCTGACCCATCTTAATTTGTCCCCCTGCCCTGTTGAGAATGAGGAGTAAGAGAGCACCTGGGTGGGGGTCTGGCCAAGGTCAACCCATGACATACGTGTTCAATGCATGCGGATGCATTGTATGGATTTCATCAATACATCTTCCATAAGAAACAACATATCTCAGGACTGGGAGAGCTTGTAAGTGTGAGCTGCCCACAAAAACTTAACTGTTTTTTTGGTAAAATCTCCTAAAAGGTCACATTTCATGCTTAAAATGGCTCTGTCAGAAAGTGAAAAAAAGATGACGCCAGGTTGCAGCTTTCAATCAGACCATATCTATAGAAAAACAAAATTATGTCCTTCACTAGATAAGAGCATGCAATTCAAACTGTAATGAGTAAACCATTACTTACTGAAGAACAATTGTTGAGGAACATCTGTACATACAACTTGCTTTTTGATCCAAAAGGGAATTGTCTCTTACTTCCATACTCTCAAATCACACACCTTGAAATATACATATGTTTGTTGAAGGATGTGAGGCTGAAGCATTTCTAGGGTGACCACTTTTGCGTAAGTCATGAAATGTTGCATTGAAAAATATGGAAACACTTTAAAATCAACCAACCAACCAACCAACCAACCAAATAAACCCCAAATCACTGAAAGTTAAAAACTAATACAAACCATTTGTTATGGGTGTGGAATAAAATTAACAAATAAAACTATGCCAAAAATATCAGAAAATACTGTAGAACAATAGCAATAATAATAAAAAAAAACCCCAACCCCCAAATATTTACTTGAAAAGAAGGCAAAAAAACAAGTTCAATACGTATAAGTACTAGTATAAATACTGCTTACTAAGTTACTAGACAATGGCTGTCAAGCTCAGAATCTTCCGA
>NW_009185940.1:2218-3372 GCF_000690835.1 Fulmarus glacialis
AATAGTACATTCAGAAGAGAAAAGTATGTTGAAGAAAAGTGAAACCATGGATTCAGTGTTGCTTTACAGAGAAATGAGCAAAACAAAAGGCTAATTGAAAATGAGCCTTCATTACTGTTAAAAATCTTCAGTCATGTCCATTTCTCTCACCATCAGGCTAACTCTGACTGTCAAATATTTTATATTTATTTTTATAAAATCACTGAAGCATCCTGAAATCGGCAGCACCAATACAGCATACAGCACAGAAGTGTTTAGATTTTCAAAGTGATTAAGGCAATTTGTTGATTTATACAATGACATTTTTATCTTCAGGATCCCTGGATACTTGGTGAGCTTCAGACTAGTTTTCATTTAAGCAATACATTGTACTGGGTGGAGAGCAGTGTGTATAAATCTCTCTCTCAATTTCACCTGCTAGAAAAAGAAGAGGATGCATCCTCATGCTTAATTCTTTCAAAAGAATTTTTAAAATATTTCATTGTTAAATAAACAGATGTCTGATTAGGGATGATATGAATATTTTACTCAGGAAACTTATGAATGGATAAGACTAACTGTTCATCACTTGGCAGCAAGGTAAGATTAACTTAGTGAAGACTAACTTTACTAACCAGAGACATTTGCAATAATTTTGGTATTTCATTTGGCTGTAGCCACTTTTGAAATATTTACTGCCACAGGATTTCCAAAACTTAAGGTTGGTTGGGGTCTTTTGTAAATAAGATAGCTTTGGTTTTATTTTTGTTGGAAAGCTTGCAGAACACAACAGACATATAATGTGGGTTTATGTTGCTTTTTTAAATAAAAAAACCCAGTGATTTTAATTTTAGTGTAGATATAGCTACTTTACTTTCTTCATGTTTTCACCAACCTGTTGCTGAAATGAGTGTGAACACCCTGTGTAATCACAATGAATGATTAAGTCCCTAACTATTTATGGGCTGTCTACTTAGAGAATAGGAAGAAGTACTTACATAAAAAAAAAAAGAAAAAATAAATTCTATAGACAAAAGTACTGTTTACTGATGAAATCTACATTGCAGAACAAAAACATAAAAAAAAGGAAAACCAAGAAAAAACTAACGCTGAATCATCCTTTACTTGTGCTACATTTTTAATAACATGCTAACAGTAATATCAAACTTTTTTAC
>NW_009185940.1:3403-47602 GCF_000690835.1 Fulmarus glacialis
AATGCTTTAATCCTCTAACAAAGCTGCTTTCACATGCAAGGAGTGTTACAAGTTTACTGTACTAGATACAGTTTCTAATACACTAGCTTTTAGGTAATCTATTCAACAAATCAGTACTGGTTTCTGACTAAAGCATACATAATTTTATGCTGTGTTTCAGCATGAAAAATATATGTCTTACTCGTTGTTTTTCTTCCCTAATGATCCTAATCATTAACTCAAAATACAATTCTTTGTTACGTGGGCACTGTAGAAGTATATGGGAAATTTAATGCAAAATTTGAAGTGAAATTTAAAGCAATGTATGTTTTCTAATGTAAATTAATTGGAGGAAATAAGAAAAAAATCCAATCACACTAAAGCAGAAATCAAAATAAATAAGGAATAATGAATTAGTGTCTACCGTATACCTGCATTAGATTACATCCCTATCAACTTACAGTAAAAGGAAAACCTCTACAATTACTCCTCTAGACAATTATTTTGCTAAATATAAAAATGATCAATGCATAATAATATTGCTCAAGGAATTTGATTGTTCAAAACACCGCTTTAACTGTATTAAATGTTCGTTGAAGACAATCAGGTGTAAATTTTAGGTCTATCTGTCTAAAAATTCAAATGAGTGGATGCTGAGGACAATTTGTTTCAAAGCATAGTGAATTTTAGAACAAAAACTGGAGTTTTGAAAAACACATGGGACAATATAATGATGTACAAATGTTTGAATGTATGGTTATCTCTTTAGCAGTGTTATACTTTTTTAGAGTAACTCAAAGTACTTTGTAGAACTGCTATACTGCCCTTAGAAATGTGTTTTTTAAGGTTATTGACATAGTCTAGGGCATATGAAATGATAAATTATTGTAGATCTGATTGTATTCTCGTTATATTGCTTCTTTTAAAAATGGAAATCTAATGATCAGTTCTCTGTATTGTGAAATCTTACAACATGAAATTACAATTCATTTCTTGCAGAGAAGGTTGGATGTGTGTTCATACTAAATACAACAGTGTAATTTGACAGATTTTATTCAGTTGCTTATTCAGTGTGTGATAATGTAGATTGTAAATCATTATGCCTTAGGATCCTGTAGCAAATAATATTGCATATATGTCCAAAAAATGAGAATGATATTCTAGAATCTATTTAAGTTATGAACATTCTTTTAAACAGAGTTAAGTTCTGAGTCAAATAACGTAACTTTCAGCGCATGCCCCACATCTACAATAACACCCATTTGTGTATGATCATGCAAGCCACAGTTGGACCCCAAAATTTTTAATAAAAGGCATCCATGATTTTAGTTTTACTGTAGACATAGCTGGTTGTCCTGGTTTTGGCTGGGATAGAGTTAATTTTCTTCCTAGCAGCTGGTATAGTGCTGTGTTCTGGATTTTGTGCAAGAATAATGTTGATAACACACTCATGTTTTAGTTGTTGCTAACTAATGTTTACACCGGTCAAGGACTTTTCAGCTTCCTATGCTCTGCCAAGTGCACAAGAAGCTGGGAGGGAGCATAGCCAGGACAGCTAACCCAACTGGCCAACAGGGTATTCCATACCATATGATGTCATGCTAAGTATATAAGCTGGGAGGTTGGCTGGGGAGGAGTGATCACTGCTCGGGGACTGGCTGGGCATCAGTCGATGGATGGTGAGCAACTGCATTGTGCATCACTTATTTTGTATATTCCACCATCACTATTATTATTATCATTATCATTATTATTATTATCATTATTATTATCATCATCATCATCATCATCATTATTTTCCCTTCCTTTTCTGTTCTATTAAACTGTCTTTATCTCAATCCATGAATTTTACTTCCCCCCCCTCCCCCCCAGTTCTCTTCTCCATCCTACTGGGGGTGGGAGGAAGTAAGCGAGTGGCTGTGTGGTGTTTGGCTGCCTGCCGAGTTAAACCACGACACTGATGTTTTTAAATGTACATAACCCTTTGGACTTCCAGAAGGTTAAACTCACTGGGGTGGGGCAGGAATATTAAATCACTAGGGAAACTGGTTTGACACTGTTATTCCTTGCTACTTCAGTTACTTGCTTGGTTACTAGCACTATGAACAGGGAATGGAAAACCCCAGAAATTTATTCCTAGATGCAAGGTAACATCCTTTTACTATGTACTTCATTCAGCACCAGAAAAATACAGACGTGGAATGGATGAGGTAGAAGAGTAAATCAGCAATTTCCACATGAGAGAAGCAGAAAATGTATTTAGGGAAAATGCAGGTTCGAAGGAAGCTTATTGACAGTACCTCAGTCACATCTTGGAAGTGTGTTTTCCAGTGCTAGTGATGATATTTCCAGTATAATCCTGGATTTACTAAAGTTCTTTTGGCAAGTAATGTGAAAATTTATGTTACATGTAACATTAAAGATTTTTACCATATGTTGATCATGGAAATTCTGGGTGTCCGGTGGACAGTAAGCTGAATGTGAATCCACAGTGCACTCTTGCAGCCCTGATAGGAAACTGTGTCCTGGGTTGCATCAGCAAGATTACAGACAGCGTATTAAGGGATGTGGTAATACTGCTTTATTAAGCACTTCACAGAACTGCAGAGTGGCTGAGGCTGGTTGGCACCTTTGGAGATTGTCTAATGCAACTCCCTGCTCAGAACAGGGTTATAATTAAAACAAGTTGCTCAGGGTGTGTTCCGGGCAGGTTTTAATATCTATAAGGAAAGAGAGTCCACAGCCTCTCTGGGCAACTTCTGCCAGTTTTTGACCACCTTCACAGGAGAAAATATTTTTCTTATGTTCAGATGGAATTTCAAATCTTTCAGGGTTTGCCCACTGCCTCTTGTCCTTTTCACTGGGCACCACTGAGAAGAGTCTGGCTCCATCTTATATACAAACTCCCACTCAGGTATTTTTACACATGGATAAGATGTCCCCAGAGATTTCTCTTGTCCAGACTGAACAGTCTCAGCTCTCTCAGCCTCTCTTCGTATGATGGATGCTTCCATCCCTTAATGACTAACTAGTCCACAGGTAGAATATCCTGCACAGTTTTGGTCCTACAATTTAAGAGAGACTTTGAAATATTTAAGAGTCCAGCAGGTGCTCCAGGGATTGGAGGTGCTTCAGGGATTCTTCTGTGACACCTGAAGACATAGGGTTTGTTCAGCCTGTTTGTTCAGCCCTGAAGGGAATCTAACTATGGTCATCCAGTACCTAGAATGTAGTTTTGGAGGAAATGAAGGTACTTTCTTCGCACAGGTACATGATGGCAAGGGTTAACACAAGACACAAGAAAAAAAAATCTTAATTGGGAGAGCAATTAAGCATTGGAATAGATTGCACAGAAAAGTAATGGAATCTCCTCTCACTGGAAATTTTCACAAAGTGGCTTGACAAGGCCCTCGATAACTTAATCTACAGTTCTAATTTCAACTGGAGGTTTGACTAAATGGTCTCCAGATGTCTCTTCCAATCTAGACTTTTCTGTGATACTATAATTTCATTAGAAAATTTCTTCTTATGATTATTCAAATTATAGATGTGAACTTAATGAGTTGGTTTGACTCCTATGCTCACAGAGAACAGTTTCCTTCTCTGCAGCTGCCCCAGTTGATATGAAATGACTTTCATTATTTGTTCTGGTACCAACACTGCTGACTATTTTTTATGGTTACAAAGTATTTCTCATTACAAACAATATAAATAATTGCCTGCAATTTTACAAAAAAAAAAAAAAAAAAGAAGAAATTGGGCTAAACTTTTTTTTATTTCATATATTTGCCTCATGATCTTTTGAGGGGAGAATAATTCTAGTCAATACAATTCAATTGTTCTAGAAAACAGAATAAGTGGATGAAGTATTTTTTTATTTGTATTAAAACATTCAGATTATCTGAATCAGAAAGTGAGCTCAAGCAAACCAGGATGAAGGACATTAAAGCCAGTCTGTATGGCAGGGACATAACTTCTCTTGGTCTTGTTTAACTGCCTAAATTTGGATACTTTCTAATTTTTTAACAGTAAGTTCTGTCATAGTCAAAGATTACTTCAATTTAGGAAAAAAATTTTTGACAAACTTGTTCCCCACTTAGTCTTACATTTCAATTTTTTCATACTGTTAAACTAACCAGATCTATTACAAAAAAGTTTGTTTAGCTTTGTGATTGAGAACTTTATCTTGTGACTTACATAGTTTTCAAAATACAGTTATTGCTGTAGTTACCGTATCAGGAATTTTTCCACACAAAATGACGTGAAAATTTGCAACCTCAAGTAGTCAGCTGTTGTTAAGAATAAACTTCAGAAAAGAGTAGGAAGGAGATTGGGCACTTCTCTGGTCTGGAACACAAATGAAGTGAGATTTTCTTTTTTTTTATTCATAGATTTTCTTTTTTTTATTCATTATTTTATGATGGATACAGGGACGTATGTTCTTTGTGCAATTAAGTCAGCAAGCAACTGTTGACATCTATTTTGGACTTTTCAGTACCATTCAGAAATACTAACTTGGGTGTTAAAATCAGCAAGATGGTATCTAAATGGTGTCACGCAAGTTAGTAAGTCCTTCTTTATTGTCCATCTTTTGTAAAGTTTGCACAGTAAGTCAAAATTTGTAGATCTGGTAGGGTAAAAGTTGTTATACATAGCACATTTGGGGAAAATGATGACTCTATACGTGGGCTTTGGTGCCATTAATTTTTGGGAGGGGGAAGGCTTTTTGAGAAGCTGAATTCTTCAGAGGAAGTTCAGGTATCTTTTGTTTTGAATAGAATAGAATAGAATAGAATAGAATAGAATAGAATAGAATAGAATGGAATACACTATTTTAGTTAGGAGGGACCTACAACGATCATCTACTCCAACTGCCTGACCAATTCATGGCTGACCAAAAGTTAAAGCACATTATTAAGGGCATTGTCCAAATGCCTCTTAAACACTGACAGGCATGTCACATTCTTGAAGTTTATAGGAGATAACTTCTTGTTACAAGTACTCAGTGAGCCAACTAGGAAGTGTGCCCTCCTAGACTTGCTATTTTTTATGAAGTAAACATATTAATTAATTGATTGATTGATTATCAAATCTGTTTACAGACAGATTTGCATTTTTAAAAATTTACCCTTCTGCTGAGACTCAGTAAACCTAATGAAGTGTCCAGATGTGACAAAACTGATACAATTGCAGAAAATTCTCAGATTCCAAACTGGGCAGAGATTTAAAGGAGAATTATCCGTATTTTCATACACAGGAGCCTGCTAAATGGACATTCCATTTCTAAACTTATTAACTAGTAAAGAAAATTCATAAACTAAATCAGGAATTCTAAAAAATAAATTCAGATTTAAATTCAGTTTTTCAGGAATAGGCAGAATAAATAAAAGATTTGTAAACAAATCTGCCCTATCTATTTGGTCCTTCCTGAATCAGTCTTTTCTTTCAGTCTCTCTTTTCAGCTTATTGGTTTACAGTGCCTTTCTGGACTGAACAAATACCAGAAAATCCATCTTGCATTTGTAGGAAACTACTTATCATCAGCTCAACGGCATGACTGTTCACTCACTGTTCCTTGCAGAGGATGCTGCTCTTGCTGTTATGGATTCCCCCTTTATTGGATCTTAACACATTTTACATGCCTTATACTATTTTCCAAGAACCTTTCTTCCCTTCTTCCCACAAAATACACATCACACTATGCATGGCACAGTCTTCCATAGGAGCACATGGAGCTCGTAAGAAAACTCAGACTAGAAAATGCACCATACCGCTGGAAGCAGGGACTGGTGACCCAGGAATAACACAGAGACTCTGTCCATGCATGCAGGGATGGGGTTAGTAAAGCCAACTCCCAGCTAGAGTGAGTCTTGTAAGAGACGTGAAGGGAAAAATGGTTTGTACTGGTACATGAGAGATAGAAGGAAGACAAAGCAAAATGCAGGCCCACTCAAGCAGGTTCCAGACAAGGGACCTGATGACAAAGGGCACTGAAAAGAATGAAACAATGCCTTCTTTGCCTTGATCCCTAAGGATAAGACTCAGGTACTTGAGACCAGCAGGAAAGTCTGGAGGAAGAAAGACCTACACCCGGTGGAGTAGGAAGGACCAGGTTAGGGATCATTTAAACAAACTGGACATATGCAAATTTATGGGACCTGATGGGTTGCACCCACCAATGCTGAGGAGTTGGTTCATGTCATCGTCAGAGCACTCTGCATTTATCTTGAGAGTCTGTGTTGACTGGGGAGGTCTCTGAAGACTGGAAGAATGTAGTGATCACTCCTCTGTTAAAGAACAGAAAGGAAGAGGATCTGCGAAGCTACAGGCCAGTCAGCCTTTACTTGATCCTTGGGAAGGCGGTAGAGGAAATCCTTCTGAAAACCATTTCTAAACATGAGGGACACAAAGGCATTTAAAAGTACTTAGCATGGATATATAAAGGGCACATCATGCTTAACCGTCTTCATAGCCTTCTATCATGAGGTGACTGGAATGGTGAACAAGCAGAGAGCAGTGAACGTTGCTTATCCTGAATTTAGCAAAGCTTTCATCGCTGTCTTCCCTAACATCCTCATAGGCAAACAGGTGAAGTGTGGACTAGATAAATAGACAATGAGGTAGACTGAAAACTGTTCGAACTACCAGGCTACAAGAACTGTGATCAGCTTCACAAAGCCCAGCTGAAGGCCACTTACTCCTGCTGTATCCCATGGGTCAATACTGTCTAACTGGGTCCAACACTGTTGAACACGTTCATTAATGACCTGAACAATGGACATATTGTACCTTCAGCAAGTTTGCAGAGGATACCAAAGTGGAACAATAGGCTGATACACCAGACAGGTGTGCTGCCTTTTAGAGGGATCTGGACAGGTTGGAGCAATGGCCCACAGGAATGTCCTGACGTTCAACAAAGGGAAATGACAAACCCTGCCCTTGGGGAGGAATAAGTGCATGGAGCAGCAGCCAGCTGGAGGCCAGCTGTCTGGAAAGGAGCTCAACAGAAAAGGCCCTTATGGTCCTGGTGGGCAGTAAGTTGACCATGACTCAGCAATGCACCCTTGCAACAAAGAAGCCTCAGAGCTTCCTGGGCTGCATTAGGAAGACCATTGTCGACAGGTCAAGGGAGGTGATCGTTCGTCTTTGCTCAGTGCAGGTGAGACACATCTGGGTGCTGTGTCCTATGCTGGGCTCCCCAGTACAGGAGAGACATGGACATACTAGAGCAAGTTCAGTAAAGGGCCACAAAGATGACGAAGGGACTGGAACATTTGTCATACAAAGAGAGGCTGGGAGAGCTGGGACTGTTTAACCTAGAGAATAGAGGTTCCATGGGGCAACTTATCCACGTGTATAAACACCTGATGGGGGGAGTCAAGAAGATGGACCTAGGTACTTCTAGTGGTGTGCAGTGACAGAACAAGAGGCAACAGGCCCAAAGAGAAAAAGAGGATATTCACTTAAATATAAAAAAAACATTTTTACTGTGATGGTAGGGTCATACCCTGGAATATCACATGCCTCTGAACATCAGGAAACACTTTTTTACAGTGAGAGTGACCAAGCACTAGCACAAGTTTCCCAGAGAAGTTGTGCAGTCTCCATCCTTGGAGATATTGCCAAGGAGATGTTGGAGATACTGCCTGGACACAGTCCTGAGCAAGGTGCTGTAGCTGACCTCACATGAGCAGAGGGTTGGACTAGATAATTTCTAAGGGTGCCAATCAGCCTCAGACATTCTGTGGTTCTTCTTATAGGTATCTTCATACATCCCAGAATAAACAACCAGAACAAGACAAATCTGCAGCCTTCCTCCCTGACACTCACTTAATTCCCTTTTACTAGACTGTATAATGACCGTACATGCCCAGAAAACTGCAATAAAATAAATAAATATACCCTAAATTACAGGTTATATTTACTAGAAGTAGATGGGTAACTCAGAAATTCTGCAAGATAGACATTTAATATCTCACATGTCAAAGCTGGAAAGTACTTCAGCTGTAATTCCACATTCCAAAATGTTGCAAAATTGATTGTTAAGAAATGTTAAGCATAGAGAAAAGGCATTTAAAATGTAAAGGAAATTGCAAAAAAAAAACCCCTCTACCATCAATAAAAACAAGCTATTGTTCTTCTTTGTATGTTCCATCTTCCATCAGCTCCAAGCAAGCAAATAGATTTCAATTATAGCCTCTGGATTCTTTTATAGTCTCTTTTTCAATTAGTAAGAATGCAAACAAACAAGGATTCAAATTGCTTCAGTTCAGCTGCAGATGTATCAGATTTCCTGATACTCTTCCCACAGTACTCTATTCTGGGTTTTGGTATATTGCAGAATGCAGTATTGCGTCCTCCCCTTTGATCTAATAGCTACTCTGAGTGTTCTGAGTGACTGACAGTGCATGCAATGATCTTCAGATAGAAAAAATACTTTTTTTGAACAAGATTTAATTCAATGCAATTTGTCATACCTGACTCAATTTCATTTAGTTCATATATATTTGCAAATCCTTTGCAGTGTTAATGACATTATCTGTCTTTGTGCAATCATTGACAATAGGAGCTGTTGTATGCTTTGTGGATCTTCTTTGAGAGAGTTCAGTTGGGATGAATGAAACATATTCAGCAGAAAGTGAGAAAAAGAGAAAGAAAATATGTGTGTATGTTCTAGATTTTCTGTTTCTGAAAAATACAGAAATCAGTCAATTTAGTGAAGACCTTAAATTAAATCATGCCAATATAATGACACTCAGTATTTTCAATCTCTCAGTTTTAACTAGGTTAAGTTATTAAAAAAAAAAAAAAAAAGAAAATTTAAAAATTGTTATTTCAGTTCTGATGCTCTTTGCCTTAACTACTGCTCTAGCCAGAAGTAAAAATGAAACTAGAACTATTCCTTATGTATGCAACCAACTGTAATCATAAGTTTCAATTTCATATGCTTTAACTTGAAGAAATTGTAGTTTAAAAATATTTTTATATCTCTGCAAACTATGGAAATGAAGGGTTTGCAAATGAATATAAAAAAATCTTGTAATTTCTTCACAAATTTAGCACAGCTACTTGATTCTCTTTGATGTCTTTGTTAAAAGAGGTTTCCAAGAAATAAGAAACCAAAGCCATTCAATAGGCAAAAAGGAAAACATATATCTTTAAAGAACAGTAGGGCTATTTACTCGTTGGCCAGAAGAGCAAAACTTTCTAACAGAATGTGTTTTTCAATAATACAACATCACCAAAGTAAAAGAAAAAATATATATAAAATAATAAATAATGTATTGAAACTTGCATGTGTTAGCTTCACACAGAAACAAAACCTATACAGTCTAAAACACTATAAGCCTGTGATTTTATTGACTTCAACTCTATCCAACAATCAGCTCACTGTAACGTAAAGTCCAAGGTAAGCTCTCCCAGTGCCAGGGTATCTCATGGATCTCTTTCTTCTTGAAAAACTGTCAGTTCATACCAGGATATAACTCCTACCTACTTCTGTTTTGCATGGCAGACTACCCAATAGCAAAGATTTCATTAAGGAATGAGAAATCAACGGCAGTGCCATGTGAAGTAACACACGTGATGCAAGTACTTGTTATTGGCATAAGACTTGTTGTTGTTATGCATTATTAATAATTGTATGCTGTCTAGGGTAAATTCATTCATATTCCACACCTTTTAGCCCAAATTTGCTGGATCAGTTAGTTTTTCAATTAACACTTGAAAAGTGTTTAACTTTTTGTAGCAGCAAAGCTTATGAGACAAATTGAATATCTTAAAATAAAAATTTTAATCACTTAAACCTTATTTTAATTTATGGTTTTGCTTGGTTTTAAAAATGTCTACAAATGCAAACGAGAAAAATGAAAAAAAAAGTCAGGTCCTCTCTGCCTCCTCTGTTCCAAATATACACATATTTGAAGCCCATGAGAATAGAATGAAAACTTTATTTTATGCAAAAAGAGGCAGCTAGGCAAATAACCAGGGAGGAAGAACCCATGCCTGCCATAAAATTGCTGTGCAGCTATAAAGTGCCTCAGTTTTGGCTGACAAGGAAGATATGAAATGATGGGCTAAATGTCTTCCCTCTACCATGCAAGTAGAAACACATGAGATTTTTTGTTGCAAGAATTAAGATAGATGTCTGAGAAGATTAGACAGAAAAAAACATCAAAAGGGTGATATTTAGATAGCCATGGCAGGTCCAAGAAGACAGTCATTGTAGGGAACAACAGAAGGAAAAAAGTAATCGAATCCATTTTCTATCAGAGCAGTACAGGCTGGAACTATATAAAAAGTGACTTCAAATATTAAAAGAATTATACTAATTCTTAATCATGGAAGCTGAGAATAACATTCATATACCCCTTTTGTATCTAAATCCTCAATATAAATTGTGAACATCTCTCAAATCTTGTAATTTCTGCGCATACAGAACTCTCAACAATGACTAATCCTACAAAGATTTTTCCTGCCAAAAGGAATGATAAGCAAACATACAAGGAATCATTTATTAATGAGAAATGCTACTGTAGTCTGTGAATTCCTTTATACTCCCTGAGCTGAACCAGGATGAATGTTTTTGCAATCAGTTTGTTTTTTTTTTTTTTTTGCTAAATGTCAGGAAACCAGGCCCTGGGAGATGATCAGCCTGTTTGTCTGAACAGGGTGGAGTGCCAACACCGCCCCTCCACATCTCCCTGCACAGGAGGATGCAACATGTGCATGGTGCCTTCATCACCCTGGCAGCCTATTTTAGTCTGCCTCTACATCAGGAGGCTGCATGCTCTCCGTGCTGATAACAAAGCACTATCGCTTTTTAAAGTGACAGGGCACAGTGACATATCAACACTGGAACTTAAATGAGAAGCCCCTTCTAATTTCACTGCTAATCTGCTGAAGCTGTGTTCAAACCTGCACTCTTGTTTTCAATTAAAACTTTCTTGTAGCTAGAAAAAAAGCTTGGTGTACGCCTTTGCCTTTTTGGTTAGCAGTCAAGTCAGGAAGGAGCTGAAAGGCTAGGAAACAGATTGGAGTAATTTTCACACTGCTAAATGTCAGATATTTGTTTGTCAGAGAGAAATTGCAAAGGGTACACCTTCTGGAAGTTGTTTTGTAGGAGACTGATGGAAGGCTTATTATCAAGATGAGAATTTTCCTCTAAATAAGATACACAATGATTAACATGTTTATATTGGCAAAAAATCTATTATTTTGTGTTAATTTAAAGTTTGTATCTACAATTATTAACAGCAGAATAGAAATCTGCAAATTAGTACAAATCCTAGTGCATTTAGCACTTTGAGCAACAAGAACAATCGTTTCAGTAGATTTTTAAGGCCATACTGGCAAGTAATCAGTCTCTGCTTCTAAGTGTTTTCTTTCGCTTTCACTGATGTCTTGACAAACTAACCTATAGCATTGGGTTTATACGGTTATTTGCAAAAGAAGAGCGTACTGTACTTCAGAGGGTAAAAAGGTGGTATTGCTGTTTTAGAGAACATTTGAAGCAATATCCACATGAAGCTGTTAAAAATTTTGGGAGTAACATTTCCCTTTGGGCAGACAGCAAGTTTTCTGGCAATTTGTCTCTTGGACAACTGTTAAGTTCAAAGAGTGATTATTTTTTTCTTCTTTTTTTCAAAGGAGCTTCTACTTTCCTTGGTTCCCTTCAACACATTTTTCTTCAGAAAGATGTTTCAGTGGCTTGGCTACATATCAAAACACTGTCTTCTATGTAATCGCATAAGTCAGCCTGCCATTACTTGATTGATCAAGACTTGGACCTATGAAAAATAAAACTTGTGGCCTATATAAAAAAAAACCTATGCGGATAAATACAAACTTAGAATTAACAGTGGCTAGGAACAGAAGTTTGGTTTGGTTTTGTTTGGTTGTTTTTTTTTAAATTTAAGTGACTTTAGTGCAGATAAAAATGCAAATATTTTGAAGTTTATAGTTATTCATTGTTATGTAGCATCAATGTTTCCTAATGAACAAAATAATTCCTACGATGTTTACAAAACTAAAGGCAAATAAAAAGAAACTAGTAACGATGTGTTTGTCTTTAATAGCTAACCTAATGCAAAAAATGTCTCGGGCTCTTAAAACAGTTCAGTAGCTATAATAACATGTACAGCACACTGTATATTTTTTCCTCTGAAAACATTCTTATTTACATCTAGTTTTAAAATACAGAAATAAAATTTATGCAGTTAGTAATTCATGAATTATTTAGAACTCTGTTTCTAATATTCTATGCTAATCCCAATATTATACTTTCTTTTCCTTAAAATTCTGTTTGAATATGTAAATTCATCAGTCTTAGCAACAAGATACAATAAAGTTTCATTAATGAATTACTTTGCCCCAACTTTTCGGACAGAAGTTGTATAGAATTGACTAGAGACTGTCACTTCTTGAGCAATACTTTCATTGTGTA
Organism: Fulmarus glacialis; assembly: GCF_000690835.1. NCBI lineage: Eukaryota > Metazoa > Chordata > Aves > Procellariiformes > Procellariidae > Fulmarus > Fulmarus glacialis. The sequence goes on from NW_009185940.1 coordinate 15,828, forward strand.
TCTATGGTCTTGGGGCAAGTTTTATCAGGCAAGTGTCAAATTCTGTGCTCAGCAAAATAAGCTGTTCCAAATTTGTTACATCATTTTTAATCTGTTCTCTGGAAGGAAATTTATCTTAGCTATTGTCCTGCCTACATGACAAAATATAATGTTCTTTGCTTAGGATTATGTCAGAGAGGAAACTGTGGACATATGTAAAAACCTTCATAAACACTATTTTATACCGTTCTTGCTCCTGGATTCTACTAAGAGTTTCTCTTTCTTTTCTTCCCAAGCTGTGATTTAATATTCCTCTATTTTCTTAGAAAATTAATACAAGTTTATTTAGCAGTGTTTGGAAGTGGCCAAAGTGTTTACTATCTATTTATTAACTATAAATAATATCTTTATGTGTATAAACACATATGAATGCATACATAACTTAGTACAAATTAAGGAAATTTATTGAAAAAACATTGGGTTAACATTATGTATGTCAGTTATGTCTATGTGATAATTTTATAGGGGATGACAAAGGACATAAGGAAATATCCTAAACTGCATGGTATGTTGGGGGAAGGAGAGGATGTACCAATGACATTCAAAATTAGACCAGACTCCCCAGATCCCGTGTGTTCTCAGAAGACAAAACCCTTTGCAATATGTAAGAAAAGTCCTTAAGTATTCTGACACAAAATGAGTTTATTCAGGTGTATAAAGAGCTGATAGCGCAGTGGAAGATTAGCTCATTCATGGCCTCACCACATGTATCCCATCCACTATATTTTTTTAAATCTATATTGCACAGTGATGAGGACCACAACTGCTGTAAGAGTACCTGTAACAACTCTGTGCTGATGGAAAACTGCCCTCAAGCTGTTTTTCCATGAGCCAGTTAAAAGGCCAACATGGCTAGATCACACTGAATTGTAGAACAGGAAGAAGCCACGTTGACAAAAGTCTTAGCTCTACATAATTTTTTGTCCTTCCTGTGTGACATTAATCTGAATGTTTTTAGATGGGCAGAGGGCCATATCACTTGGTCTTAGCCATAAAAGGCCCAGTTTGTGAACTGTATCTCAGAAGCTGCCTAGATTTTGTGATCCATTACAGGTTCTCTAGTCCAGGAGGGGCAAACATCTGTGAAAAATCCTAAAGACCAGCTTTCTAAAAGAGAGTCTGATTTTTGCTCTTGGCTGTTCAGTGTTAAATGACAATTTGCCAGATGACCTAAAACTGAATCTTTTCTATATTTAGTAAGACACAAGTCTGCTTAATGCGTAGTTTACCTTGGCTAGTAACTGAGTTTTCCATAATAAGTTATAACCAAGCAAAGTGAAACTGTCTGCATCCACAGTAGTCTGCTGTTTTTTAAACAGCAGTCTATTACAACTACTAACATTACTTCTAAAGAATGGGCTTCAGATATTCACAAATATGTGAAGCATGGAGGTGGTGTCTCAAGGAGAAAGTCAGTAAGCTCTCTGCAAATCAGGTGTTCAGATATTCCATTAGGAGTTATACCAGCTAGTCCTTTTTCAGTGTACAGTTCTGTTCACACACAAGCACAGACAATTTCACTCACATAATTCAAAATCTCTTTGGTAAGTCAGTAGAAAGCACGAATGGCAAAATATGATGAATGAAATGATAAGCACCTAAACAAAAAAGGCCTAGAAAAGAGCTAAGGCCTTTTGAGCTCTCATGACAACATTCAATTACAATATAGTGTTTTAGAAATAGGATCTTAAATGCATATTTATTGCATAGTTTTAAAAACTATTTCATAAAATTAAAAAAAAAAAAGTTCCAAAAAGGAGAGAAAAAAAACCAAACGCCACCCTGCAAAACATTTTTTACTTTAAGAGATAAAAACATCATGTGGCTGGTAGATTGTGTAATCTTGTATGACTGACAAATGCAGTTTAAAACCATAAAGCCTCCAGCAAGGTGGTAAAAAATAATTCATTTGGGAGAATACAGTTCAAGTTTTATAACTTGTGATCCTATATAAAATGTACTATACCTCAGCTCCTTCTCAGAATCTTAAGTAATAAAAAATTATGTTATATGGTTTAGAGGCCAAATTCTCTGTAGATGGTATCAGATTAGAACCTTGCACCAGAATCCATAGTTTATACGAGACAGAGGGTGAAAGAATAGCTAAAAAGTTAATGCTTTTGTTGTTGAATGCATTTTGGCATACATAAATTATCTCCCTTCAAAACATTGGTCTACCGACCGATTCCAAATCCAAAACACATACCCACCCTAATTTGAATGATAATGACCCATGGATGTCTCTTGTTTGCAGAACTACTTGTGGTAAAGTGAAAAATTCTTTGTTTGAAAGTGGTAACCCCATACTCCTTTCTCAGTTACACACTCTACATGTACAGTCTCAACAGTCCGTAAGTGACCTGTGCAATACTTAACAGATTGTGTTGTTCTACTAAACAACATTCTGAAGATATCCACAGTATTATTTTGAAGCAAAACTTTTCAGAATGTGACTTTTAAGAGTCAAGGTTATTTCCATGTAAACTTCCTTAAATCTGTTGATTTACGGATTGTGAATTTGGAATATGACATAAGGTTCAATATGAGATCAAAGCTTTGTTCTGGCAATTTACTGCACTTCCTAATAAAACTGAAAAATAATTTGCTGACAGCAAACTGGTGGCAGGTGTGCTTTAGTGTTGACAGCTGCATTTCTGACATGGATCATAGAGAAACTGTAGTGTTCATGCTAGAACATCTGGAACATTTGATCAGATTTCAAGATCTAATTCAGATGCGTTGTCTATTATAATTTCACAAAATAAAGGAAAATTAGTGTTATGGTGTAGTGTTCATATTAGCACAAGAATAACTCATTAAAGCATTCTCTGAAAAATCTTGTACATGTCTAAGTAAAAAAAAAAAAACCAAAACAACCCAGTAAGAAGTATTCAGTGAAGTACCACTAGATTAAAGATATTCATTTACACTTGTGTAGTGCCCAGAAGTACTTTACAAGACTAACATTAAAGAAATGCAGAACAATAAAAAACCTTGAAAAAATAGTACGTGGTATATAGTATATAATATAGAATGTATATCATATAGTAGGTAGTTTTCTGAACTGCAGATTTTTATCCTGCAGGTAGCAAGCGTCTCTCATCAGAACAGTCACTGAAGTGATAGGACCCGAATTTCTTGGGGCATCTGTTGTTTTATTTCACAAGAAGCAAATTAAATACCAGATTACACTGAATGAAATAAATATCAAAAGTATAACCAAATGGCAACATTTGTTTTATGATATGCATTTCACCATCCTTTTTTTAATAGGGCCAGGCTTCCCCAGGTGCAAAACTACTATCCACATAAACATCAATGTATGCACATACGAGTAGTTTTTGCAAAATGCATTAGAATGAAACTGGTTATGTAGCAATGTTGCAACAGCCAGTACTTAGTCAAGGATGAAATCTTTGGCTGACTACTTGAATGGGTAGTAAAGTATCTATTCAGTCCAGCACCACTGAGCTTTGAGAAAGTTTTCCTGTTTCACATCAGGAGTCTACATAAGCTTTCACTTTGCTTGTATTTCACAAATCAATCAGAGGCATAAATTGTAGCAAGAATTTCTAAGTACCACAGTGTACCTGTCTTCCTCTCCCTTCTCCTCAGGCACAATTGCTTTCGAGCTTGCCATCTCTTGTTGACTCAACTGCTACGGTGTTACAATGGCACCACTCTCAGTGGTAGCAGGAGCTGCCAGGGTTTCAGCATATTTGCTTTTATTATGCACCTCTCTCTTGTCTTACCCTTGTTCCAGCTCTGCAAAGCAAGTCCGGTGGTGGGACTTTCATCTATCTATGGAACTTAGTCTCAGATTCCAGCCAGTTTTGACACTCTTCTATAGCCATCACATTGGTCTGCACTCCAGAGCACTAGCTTATTTGCTCCAGACCTACCCATCTGCTCTTCTGCAGTTGAAAAGTTGGAGCAGTCTTGAACGTAGACTAGCAATCACCTAACTGAGGAGAATAAAAATTAAGAAAAGACATTAAATGAACCTGTAGCCTTAGGTAAACTACCGTAAGAAAGAGCATAAATGGCCAGAAAAACAAAACAATACAGTTTTCTTTAAAAGAGTTGTATAAATAATGTCTACTTAATCTCTATTTATGAAGTACATTTAGTATTTTAAGATGTGTTTTTAAAATCATTTATATAAAAGCCACTAAATCTGCAACACTGCACATATATCTGATAACAACAGCACTGTCAAAGTGAAGTATCAATCATCAAATAAAATAGATTCACTGATTGCCTAGAATATTCTTTGGTGTTTTTAACAGTGGAATGGGGCAGAAGAGTACCATGGGAATCTTTAAATATTTTATATCTGGTTTTTATTCAACGGACTTTGTTTTAAATGCTTGCAGTAGATGCAAGTGCAAAGAAAACTAGGTCATGTGTAAACACAGGAACAAGAAAATCATAAGCAAGAACAGATGAACGAGATTAAACTGCAGGTAAATCTTACTATATAACTGAACATTGTAACAGCGCAAAGGACTAGGATGCTGTAACCTTGATGTATCTGTGCCATTTTGAAAGCCTTGAAGACCAAATTAAATTTTGGCCTAAACATTTGTTATAACCCTCTTTGAAGATCTCTACTTCCTAGTTTATTGAATAATAATTAAAATATCAAAATTCTTTACTTTATATTGAAGAAAATACGGTGAGCTGCTGGCCCATGTTAGTATACCAAGATTGAGCTGAGCTGCATAGGATTCCTACCAACCCTAACTAGAACTGTGAGCTTTCCAGGTGAAGCAACTTAATTAAGAGTGAGTGACGGCTTCCTAAATAGCCATTTATTTATTCTGTGAAATAGCTCTGGTTTTTAAGTCCTTCTTCCCAAGGCCATCCTTTTCCAGGTTGTTTTGCAAAGAAGCTACAAGCACAATCTTGTTCAGAAAGAAAATGTGTCTTGATTAGAGGTCAAATAAGCAGTTTAAAAAGTTAAACCTCCAAGTCTAACCAGAGTTTTGCTTAATAATTATCACCACTATGTATTTGCCAGGTACCGTCTATGAGAAAACAAAGGATCAATCTGAAAAAAAAGTCTGTTAAGAAGAAATTACTCATGAAACGACGCCTACAGAAAGTATCACAGTATCCACCGATACCAACCGTATCCTGGGCTGCATCAAAAGAAGCATGACCAGTAGGTCAAGGGAAGTGATTCTCCCCCATGACTTCACTCTCGTGAGACCCCACCTGGAGTACTGTGTTCAGCTCTGGGGCCCCAGAGGACATGGCTCCTATTGGAGCGAGTCCAGAGGAGAGACAAGAAGATGATCAGAGGGCTGGAGCACCTCTCCTATAAAGACAGGCTGAGAGTTGGTGTTGTTCAACCTGGAGATGAGAAGGCTCTGGGGAGACCTTAGAGCAGCCTTCTGATACCTGAAGGGGGCCTACAAGAAAGCTGGAGAGGCACATTTTACAAGGGCATGTAGTGATAGGACAAGGGGTAATGAGTCTAAACTGAAAGAGGGTAGATTTACATTAGATATAAGGAAGAAATTCTGCACTGTAAAGGTGGTGAGGCACTGGAACAGGTTGCCCAGAGAAGTTGTGGATGCCCCACCCTTGGAAGTGTTCAAAGCTAGGTTGGATGGGACTTTGAGCAACCTGGTCAGGTGGAAGGTGTCCCTGCCCATGCAGGGGGGTTGGAACTAGGTGATCTTTAAGGTCCCTTCCAACCCAAACCATTCTATGATTCTATGATTCTATCATCGCTAACATTCAACAGCACTACACAGAAGGCAAGAGAAAAGCCACTCAAAAACGTAAGGCAGGAGGGAAGATGAAAGAACACTGACATAAAAATAATGCTGCCTAATTGCATTGTGAATTTTCTTTTTAATGGAGTCCCTCTGAAGCATCCAGGTGTATTGTAGTACCTATGTGGCACCATGAGTCAGCAGGGCACTCATGCACAGGACTTGAAATACATGAAAAACTGAAGATTATAGTTATTTTTTTAAATTAATTTATTTTAGTATATATTTAGAATAAATAAAACATGAATACAGGGAATTAGAACTCTACCTGAGCAATGTTTACTGTTCAGGATTGTATATCTAGAAAACAACAGGTTACTGAATGATCTGGGATCACTGAGAGGGCTATGCAAGGGAGGCACCAGCCTGGTAATACATGGCAATTTCAGTGTTATCCTCACTGCAATTTAGTCAGAAATACATAAAATTTTGTAAGCCTTCTGTGTTTAGAAAAGAGGCAGAGCTCTTCAGTTTATCTCAAATGTTTTCTAATCATTGTGGCTCAGCACCTTCTTTTTCTCTGCATGGTGCATGGCAATCTTTCTAAGTCATATTTCAGTTCTTGACAGATATTCCTAAAACTTACAAGCAAAAAAACACCAAAGCACACAAAAGTCAGAAAATGGGAACAGAGGAATCTGTTAGAGCAGAATCTTCCTTCTCTCCTCTACAGAACTAACCTGTACTCAAATTTAAAATTTAAATGTACAAAAATTCTCTGACATTTACTGTACCCAGTAGTGTTTCAGAGCTACAGATACAGCCAAGAACTGACTAAACACTGATTCCCCATTAATGGCTAAATGCCGTTTGGTTCGTTTTCAGCTGTTTCCCACAACAACATTCCCTTCTAGTTTGTTATACCAGTGATGCCAGTATTTTTAAGAAGGAGAGAGATATTTTACACACGTAAGCAGGAGAGAGTGAAAGAAACATGGTGCTGCATTTACTACAATTCTGCCCTATATGATTAAAGAACTGAGGAAAGGTAGAGGAGTGAAAAAGAATTAATATTGTTCCTTGGAAAGTGGGTTGTAAAAATGACTATGTGACTTCATGAAAATATATGTATATTTTGATGTAGGCATGACAAATATTCTGTGATGGTTCACGTGTACCAGCAGAGTCCTCATGGTCTGTAACAAGGAGAATGCCACGCGCCAGCTGTTACTGAGCTGAAGGGGTTGTTTTATCGTCTTTCATCCTGTGCACGGTCAATTGTACCCAACATGCTTTGTGCACAAGGCACCATGTCAAATCCCGTGCTATCATTCTTCCTTGATCAATAACTGCAACTTTGTGGCACTTTGGTTATGACAGAATCAGATACTAATGCTCAAGAGCTGTACTTAATAGGACTTAGATTATTGCGTTGCCTCACCAGTGAATTGCCTCCCAAATCCGCACTTAATACAGCAACTAGTATTGCCCTATAAGGTGGAAGGGTCACTCCTGCATCCATATATTGTATTTTGGGCATTTATTTTCGGTTCAAACCGGCTTGCTAGGCTGAAACAAAGTGAGGGAGTAATTTCTACTCCAGCTAGCAAGGTACTTCTTGAGGTCCATCACTACAGCACCAATGTGTCAATCCTTTCAAAAGGAGAGAGCTGCCTAAGAGCAATAATAATCGATCATAACAGACTGAGCCACTGAAGCAAGAACACAACTCAAAGTTATTCATTATCAGCGTCTGTTCTATTTCCTCTATGAATGAGTGCTTTGGTTGGAAAGGAACATGAAGATGGCGTGACATAACATCATCATGGTTTGATATATTTTTACACAAAGAATTTTTACAGAAATAATTTCTTGGTCTTTGCTTTTGTTTTGAGAGGATTAGCAAATGGAATACTGTCTCACCTGCCCCAAAGGAGAAGAAAAGAAAGTTGCCATAACAGAAACAAGGGGAAAATCTTAGGGTTAGAATGTGGAGGGGAGTGGTCTTCTGTCTTAATATTGGGGAGATATCTGTTCTAGAGAAATACCACATACTACATTTGTCACAATCTCTATTTACATTTTGTTAGTTATTTCAACACTAATTGGTTCAGAAAAAGCTAGGAAAATAAGCCTTATGTCTAATTAAATCTAATAAAAAGAGGCAAACCTGGACCGATACTCATCCTGCTGGAGATGAAAGAACTTGTTAAGAAGAAGACTTTGTGGCAGGCCTGCACTTTCATGTAGATTCAGTTTCATGGTTTTGGTGGATGGGGAAGGAATATTCAGGCTGAAAGCTCTAATATCCTTCTAGAAACAGCTTCTTGTCCGGGAAAGTGTCCTGCCAATGTGTGTTTCATTTGGTTTAAACTCTCTTGTGTTCAGGCAGCAGGAAGGAGGGAAACTGTGGCACAATGTTTTACTACTTCATCCTGATTTTCTTTCATTTTTTTTAGTTTTTTTCAGGTTACATGTCCTTCCCAGATGACACAAGGCACTAAGGCTAGCTGAGATCTGCCTTAAATCTGTTCCATGGGCAGTTTAGGGTACTCTACACACGTTAGGAATAACATGCTTAAATATGTATTCTGCACCTAGTAGTATTTGGGCACTTTTATCGCATTGTTTCCCTGCCCACAATAAAAACTACAAGATAATTCCACAAAAACAGAAGCACATATTGTGCTCTTTTGAGTTTTACATATTAAACCATGAAGAAAAAAAAAAGAAATTACTTAAAACTGCAATGTTTCCTCCCATGATTTGTGTAAATTTACCAGAAAATTTAATTCAACTGGATGAATACAATTGTAATTATTCTTTTTAAATGTAGATGAAAAAGGGTGTCCAACTATATCTGGAGAAGGTGGTGTTTGTATTCCAAAAGGTGAAAATCTCCCAGGAGTACAGAATTCTGTTTGCCATATTGAAGCAACCAGAGGAAAAACAGAAATATAAAATACAGTGGTGTTAGTGCATAGCTTTTTAAGATATTAAAGGTAGATTTCATATTTAAAGTGTCTAGAAATGAATAAATATAAATGAGGCAGTCAAAAAAAGAGAAAAAAAAAAGCAAAATATTTAATATTTTCCAATCAACTTTTCTCTAGAAAATAGGCATGCTTTCAGATGTATGGGAAAGGAGAATATAAACTCAAGATTGACAGCTACAGAAAACGGTGAAGAAATGTAATTTGGAGGAATGACAAAAAGGAAACCTGATAGAAATTAGAAAGGTATGACAAAAATTTATCTAAAAAACTTAGAAAATTAAATAGTGAATGAGATTGGACATAAGAAAGAAATTTTTTACCATGAGGTGGTGAGACAATGGAACAGGTTGCCCAGAGAAATTGTGGATGTCCTGTCCCTGGAAGTGTTCAAGGTCAGGTTGGATGGGGCTTTGAGCAGTCTGATGGAGTGAAAGATGTCCCTGCCCATGGCAGAGGAGTTGGACTTGATAATCTTTGAAGGTCCTTTCCAACCCAAACCATTCTATGATTCTATGGTTCTATGATTCTTTCCAAAAGATTTAAAAAAAATCTGGCAGACTTTGACAAAGAATTGTGTCCCAGTACCAAATCCAACCTTTTGAACTCAGTCATCAAATTCTATAGGTGTTTCCTGCAGGTTACTGTAGACGATGCACATCACTGTAGCTTTCAGTGTTGTGAACGAAGGAGTGTTATGCACTTTGGACTCTAATAACATTTATAATCCAAAACTACAAGCACATGCTGTGCCCAGCAGAGTAGTGAAGCAACCATTGGGAGTGGGAAAGTTCTGCTAATTACTCTAGGTCAGTTATGGCCAGCAGTGGCTGATACGGACAGTAAACAGATAAAGCCAAGGTATTGGATGGAAATACTGCTGTAGTCTCAAATGCATCCCAGAAGCAGCCTTCAGTTAGCAGAGGCTATGAAAGACTCAATGATGTGAAAGTTTCACAATGCCTTGGAGCTCCTCCTCGTGTTTCTCTTCTAAACCTCTTTTAAAAGGCAGTAGCAGAAATGTCAAACACCCTCCCTGAAGAGTATCTGCCTCCATCCAACTCCTACCAATGATAACAATTTCAACACACATTCCTAGATTACTGCAATCCTAGATCTTCGTACATTTAAAAAAGAGGTATAGATGGAGGAAGTTACTACAGCATATCTCCTTACATGGCAGCAGACTTGATATGACCTGATACCTTAAAAATAAAGAGAAATGTATTTTTCGTGTACTTGGAAGTACACGAAGTACAAATGATACTCTGACAATGTTCTAATCTTGCTCTTTTACAGCTCTACCATATCATCCTGAGCCTGAAATTGAAAAAAAGGAAAAAACAAGGCAAAGGATATGTTCATTTGCCTCTATGGTTTTGTTTTAGCTTAAGGTGAATTCATTAATAATGAGAATTTATAGCCTGGTTTTCATTTTGGGAGGAAGCTTTTGCTAGCTTTCTTCCAAGACATAGTCCCTCGAAGAAGTTTCTCTTGAATACATTAGCCACTGCATGTTTGTCATACTATTTAACCCTAAATATTTTGAGATTTGAAGAGAGAATAGATATATCCAATATAAGAAAATCTTCCCAAAGGGCATAAACTTACAACAAACTAGGCCTCAAGATCACAAAATCTTGTTCCTATTATGCAGTAGTTTCACTCTTTACTTCATAAAGAACTATTCTGCACAAAGGGATTACCCGATACTTCATTATACAGAGTATATTACCTATCTCTAAGATTAATACAAATGTCACGAGGTCTCTTTTACCTTTTTGAATCACTGAGACTGATTTGCAAAGGGTTAAGTGGTTTTGGAAGCAAGAAAAAAAGAGTTAAAGTATGAAACAAAACGTTTCTTATATAAAACATGCTTGTGTCTCTCTGTTTAAAGAAGGCTGATCTCTACTATCTGCTGGAATTTTTTCCATGACCTTTCACATATTTCCAGGCACAAAAATAGCCCTATCTGTGCCAGTCCTCATTTTCTGCACTACAACTTGAGTATAGTTGATTTGTGTGCTATTACTCTGCTGGTGTTCAGAAATATGTTAGTTTTATAAACTGAATGCCATCAACTGTATGGCACAACAAATGTATTTTCTGCGTAGAAAAGAGAATGGCTTGTACTGAAAGGAAGGAAGTGGATCAGAGAGCAGGGATACTTAAGACTGAAATTCTAGTTTCAAATTCAGAAATGGCAGTCACTGCTGGTTTGTATCTGCTGATGAGAGTGGCACTTTATTAATAATCTGTCATGTAAAGCTGACATATTGGGTGCTGAATTCCGCTCAGTTACACAATGAAATCTCATCTATTTTATTACCTCTAGAATTACCTACTTTCTGTTGAAAGACTTTTGCAGATATAAATATGTTTCAAAGTTGTTTTCTCAAAGCAGGTTACTTCTTTTTTTCCCCCTAATTCCTCATTATCGATAAGACGATCCAACAAACGCCTAATCTTGGTCTCCCAGTATACACATAGTCCAAATAAATAACAAGTTTCAGTTCAGATACAAACTTTGATAAAGACTGATAGGGTTTTCAGCAGTCAAAAGGACAAGTCATAGTACACAAATTACTTACTCTTGATATGGCAGGGGAAAAAAAGACAAAAAGAAAATGATATCCTAGAAGTTGCGTACACCCATTCAGATTGTGCATTCAGGCGTGTTGCAAGCAAAGCCCTACGTAATTTATCAATACACAAACTTGACTGATCTGGGAAGAGCTGGAAGGAATTGCTAAAATAATAATCATAATTTTCATTTCACACATACACAGAAATATGCATTCTAGCACGTCGTGCTTTCTTTTCTTCCTCTCTAGTTCAGTTTAATTTTTAAATGAGATCAAAGGTTCTAAGGAATTTAATTCAGAACTGCAACATTATTTTTGAATTCTCTAAAAGGTTGGCTGAATTAGACACATTACAAAACATGAGAAACTTTACTCAGCCTATTTAGTAATGAGGTCTAAAACTGTAAAAAATTCAAATGTTTTCAGATTTCTTTATTGTTCAATCCCAATTTTCCATTTCAGTGTAATACAGCAAGCTGCACGGAACTGACAATCTGACCGATGGAAGCTCAGGCTATTTCAGAAGAAAAATTACCTAAACCTTTACAGCCAACCACCACTGGAAAAATCACACTGGGCCAGCTGGATCTTTGACCTGACTCAGAGTCCCAAGTTTATGTTGCATTATTTAATATTTCTATTAAAATTACTATTTATAACTGGCTGTCCTGATTTTGGCTGGGATAGAGTTTATTTTCTTCCTAGTAGCTGGTATAGTACTGCGTTTTGAATTTGGTATGAGAATAATGTTGATAACACAATAATGTTTTAGTTGTTGCTAAGTAATGTTTACATAGTCAAGGACTTCTGAGCTTCCCATGCTCTGCCAGGTGCACAAGAAGCTGGGAGGGAGCATAGCCAGGACAGCTAACCCAACTGGCCAACAGGGTATTGTCATGCTCAGCATATTAGGCTGGGGGAAGAAGAAGGAAGGGGGGGATATTCGGAGTGATGGTGTTTGTCTTCCCAAGTAACTATTACGCATGATGAAGCCCTGCTTTCCTGGAGATGGCTGAAAACCTGCCTGCCGATGGCAAGTAGTGAATGAATTTCTTGGTTTGCTTTGCTTGCATGTGTGGCTTTTGCTTTACCTATTAAACTGACTTTATCTCAACCCGCAAGTTTTCTCACTTTCACCCTTCCAATTCTCTCCCCCATCCCACCGGGGGGAGTGAGCGAGTGGCTGTGTGGTGCTTAGTTGCTGGCTGGGTTTAGACCACGACGTTGGCATTCGGATTAAAATAATTTAACAGCCTTTTGTTTAAGACTAACAATGCATTCAGTTGTATATTTATTTAAACAGTGTATAAGTCATTTTCTCCTAAAAATTCTGAAGTACTCAGCTGAGATCAGATTTTACTAGACTCATTGTCCAAGTGAATACAGGTGAATTGTGTATTGGCTACATCTTCTTTGAAAATAAAGCCCCAAATCTTTTTTCCTACCTCTCTCTATGCAGAAAATCATGTATTTGTGGGACACACAATCGCAGGTGGACTGGAAATAAGATTGGTTTTCACTATGCAATTTTTCTGTTTCTATTATTTCTACACAGTTTTTTACTGAGCATAAAAATTCAGAAAAACTCTTCCACAGAGCAGACACATACACACACACAAAAGAACACAACATTTCCCTGGAAGACAATGGGATTTTTATCCTGATATTGGACCTGTATGTAGTTATGAAATATTTAAAAAAAAAACATGTTGGTGTCATATTTTTGCATCACAACTCCTAAAATAACTTTTGGAAGACAACCATAACTGCATATGAAATTTAAAAAAAAAAAAGTTTGTTTCTTATGCTATTTGAGCAAACCAATATTAATCAAATTTGAGCTGGACTCTTTACAGATCTGCTCATGTTGACAACTCAGGTAATACTTTTCAACTAGAATATTCTTTGACAAAGTTTGTTTCCTTCAGGAGCAGAAGCTGGATGAGGATGAAAAGGCAGGACATTATCCTTTGAAGCGTGTGTCCAATAGCCTAGAAACAGTCTAAATACCCAGTCTATTTTATCTTCTATATTTTAAATGTGAATTTTAAACATACAAATCTCTGATAAACTTATTCTTTAACAGCACTTTCACTCCCGCAGTGAGTAATGTAACTATTTTCTCTGCTTTCATGCTGAATATAAAATAATGAGAAAATAAAAGACACAACAAAGAGTGATTCAATTCCAGTTTCTAATGTCTTAGGCAATAAATCTGATTCTACATATGGCATTTATAAAGTTCTTTAGAATCTTATTAGGCAAATTCCTTCTTCCTCTCTATTTTTCAATAAGGTAATGACTCACTCATTTATTTTATGTTCTTTACCAGCTCAGTGAAAATAATTCATATGAAAGATATAGGTATAAATACCTGTGTACCTAAGAATACCTGTGGACCTGACTGACAAGGACTTTTGTGTAAGATCAAGCACACTAGAAGTGTATGAAAAAGGACTTCATTTACAGGCCACTGGCATTAATAGCAGTGTTTTCACTAAGTTTTGGGAAAGATTCCAGAAGAAAAAGTCTCAGTTCTTTAAAAACTGAAAAATACTTCAAATACGTCATTACTTTTTTTTTTTTTTTTTTTTTTTTAATGAAAGGAAAGGAAACAGTTATCTTTGATAAAAAAGTTCTCAAATTTATCCCTGATGTAATTTTATCAATTAGTTCAGTGAGGTTATATGAGTCACTAATTTTGCAGCAGTACAAAATAGTAGTACAGTATCTTTTGGTCTTGGGGAAAAATTTCTTCTTTCACAGAGTTAACAGACTCTGCTGAAGCAAATGGAAAACTTTTTGCTATGTTGCATTTTAAATCATCTGTTTCAGATATTCAGTGATAATGTTGGAGGCTGGATGAAAGAAACAATTTTATCTTTAACTGGTAACTTACATTTCCAATTCCACATCCTTTGTAAATGGGAGTAACTCTAAGCTTATGTAAGCACATACTGACATGGCCTTTGAATGTAAGGTAACAGCTTCTAAACTACTTTTCCCCCTTTCCTATGGCCTGACAGCAACCAACACTAATTGTGTTTAGTGCGATGGCGGTGAATTGTCAAAGAAATTCAAAGGTATGTCAGAAAATGAGTCTAAGAACAATTGCTAATAATCCATTGACAATGGTAGCCACCAGTGTGTCCACTACCAGTGATTTCCAGTGTGTCAGGAAGGGCATTTCTGTCACACGTTTGATAGTTTAAATAATGCAACTGGAGAAATTTATTCCAAAATTAATGCCTATTTAGCAGTATTACACCACCATTTCTTCCTTGATTGACTTAATTTAGTTTCTAACAAATCCTTATCTTCTAGAATTTGCAACTCTATGTGATAGCCCTGTCTTTTGGTCCACAAGCCCTGTCTCTTGGTCTGTAAGCAAGTTTCAAGGTGCAATTATTGCTGGCTGGAAACTAGCAAAGTTCCTAATAAAGAACAGAATATAACCATCACTGCAAAACCCTGAGGATTGTAATGTGTGTCCCCGGTTTCTGTGAGAAGAAATTTACTCCCACTGTATGTTTATCTTCATCCACCTGAAAATGAGATTCAAGCTGCCTTTTCTTTTAAAGCCGATTTTAACTTCAGAAATAATCATACTCCCAAGAGATACAATGACATTCTCAGAGGTACAAAAGACAGAATATCATCAAGATTGTATAGCATCATTCTAATGATAATTTACCCTAGTCTGTGGCCATGGTAGGACTTTTTAATCAATACTTTCAGAGTATGTTTACTAAAAATTGAAAGCTGTCTTCAGTATAAAAGCTTTTTTTTTTTTTTTGGTTTCATGTTTTATGCAAGTTGGTTAACTTTTCACTGGTGCTATTCCTCAATAAAAAATGAATTTGGTGAATATCTTGTGTTTCAAATAAAAGAAATCATTTTTTTAGGTGATACATTTTAATCATGTAGAAGGATAGAATATGTTTCAGCAAGAGTAACTTTTTTGTGAATGTCAGAAAAATAAAAAAAATACCTAAAAGAACCCCAGACCTCATTCCTAATTTACATATAACCTTTTACTTTTACCGTGGCATGACCTGCAAAATCTCTAGCCATACCATTTCACATGTTAGTGAATCTACTACTAAGAGTATTAAAAGATAATTTTGCTGGATTGGCTTTTTCTGTATTATTACACTTACAATGCTTGAAATTCACGTTAAAAGAACAAGTAGCTAAGCACTTTTGCAGCACTTTTAAGAAATATTACCTGTCACATTGGAAAAGTGTAAATATAAAGGAGCATGTATGTCTATCTAAAGCACATACACACACTTAAGGGCTGAACAGGATCAAATCTAGAACGCATTCAGGAAGATTAATATGTTTTCAAACACATGTACCCACATAGATTTGTTTTTATGTCCATCTACCCATATGTAAATAAATAATCAGAAGTCATTTTTTCCAAATACAGTGATAAATGTAGTATCTAACAGCGAAGTTTTGCCAGTGAACGTACAAGCATATCTGTAGTCATATACCTGATAATTTGTTGTACATCATTCATGGAAGATTTAGGTAAAATGGTATTTTAAGTTTACTTCTTCAAATTCTGTCTTTAAAAATACCCTCCATTATTTTTAAATAGAAGAAAGTTTTTTGTTTGTTGCTTTATTAGTTTTCTAGATCAAATTATTAATACTATAAAAAATTTTTAAATTACGACATTTCTGGGATGATGAATTCTGATGGCCCCCCCACAGATTAATGAAGAAATTGGTAAGAGAGAGAGATTGTTTTTTTTTGTTGGGGAGTTTTGGTTTTGGTTGGTTTGAGTTTAAAAATTCCTTTTTATTTTATAGAAAAATGTAAATACTTGGTATTAGGAATGGCATGGACATGACCTTGGTATAAGGTCCTGGTATCAGTTTTCCAGTGAAAGATTTATTTTCATCCATTGGTTCTGTATCAGTTTGTGGTTTTTTTCTGATAAAACCTTTGTAAAAATGATCAAGTCACTCTTAAGTGAAGAGAAAAGTTGAAAGCATTAATTTATTAAGTACATACTTACATAATTTAGTGTAATCTTTTTTAAAAATATAGTAACAGGCTTAAAATTAGTACCACTATTTTAACAGTGCCGATACTACTTAGATTTTTCTGTGCCCCCTTTCTTAAAGTATTTATTACAAATGACTAAATCAGGCATACCGCAAGCCTTTGTTTAAACTTTTATCTCAATAAAACACTGTTTAAAGTACAGGACCAGATTTCATCCCCGACTCAAATTTTGCAAGGATTCTTTGTTACTTCAGTAGTTGCCTGTATCATTCTAAGTTCTGCTTCAGTCATCTGTATCACTGTTATCTAAACAAAATGCAGGGCAATAAAACAATGTCAGAAAGTTCTCAGACAAATCAGCTATACCTATAGTCTACAAACAGCACCAGGAAGAATCCCATGTCTAATTTATATCATTTGAACTTTGTCAATTTATGCAAAGAATTAATTAGACTATTTATCTTTCTACTTTGAATAGATTGGAAAGCTTATGCTATTGGAAATGAGCCCAATTCCATAGTAAACACCTATCTGCTGTATCTTTTAATTGCTCCAAATATGCTAAACTTAAGTGATCCAATTTAAACAAGTCATTAGAACTTTTTTTTGCAGGATTTCCCCACAGAAGTTGTTGATTTCTGTTGTGTATTATATGATTTGGTTTTTGTTTTTTTTTTTTTTTTTAAAAAAACTCACAGAAAAACTTACTTTATCATAATTTCATTATATTTATCAATTATTTGATGCAGTTATCTCAGTTGCCTCCTATATACATAAGCATAAAAAGTGTTTTAGTGTGTTGTTGAAACCCTGGTTCCTCAAACCATGGGATATCATTGGTTTTGTATACTTCTTTCCTCAAAAATAAAATTTTATTATACACAATACACACACATTCACACATATATGCTTGTGTGTATTTTATATAGCATCAGTTGTTCAAAACATAAGAAAAAAATTGATCACCAGGAATCTTATATTAAGTAATGTACCAGTATTATAATGAGAATTCTCTGTCACTTCAGTGTATTGTTGCTAAACACTTTTAGTGTTTCCTCAGCCAGATACTAACAAACTTAACAAGGCAGATATCTCCATAGTTAAGAGTTTTGACAATATTAGATTGCTTACTACTACAGAATTTCTATGAGTACAGGACCTTTACAGGAATCTGAATAAGCCTGTGTTCCTGTACACACTTTGATATCTAGGAAAAAAAAAAAAAAAAAAAAAAAGATTTGAGGGAGTTGGAATTTAAAAGCATTTTATAGACTTACAATAGACACCTCTAAATCACCTGCTGCAGGGAAGATTCTACAACTGTGTTGTGCAGCATGTAGGATAGCAATAATCAACTCCACTCCTCAAGGACTATGAGCAAAAGAGCAAGAAAAATCTCATGGAAAACCAAAAGAAACAGGATGGAAACAAAGTCTGCTAGACCTGTCCAAATATTAAGAAAAATATTTTCTGTGAGTCTTTTAAATTGATACTACAAAATTCTAAATTTCAGGCTTTGCCAAGAAACTTCTGAAACAGAAATTTGCTTTAAAGCTCAAAAGTTGTAACTCATTACAAAGAGTGCCATGGTTAAATATATCATCATTTCTGCCATGGTGCTTTTTGAACTACTACTTTCACAGAATGAGTGGAATCACAAAACAAACCTGACAGATATGTTCTCCTGGGCTTAGGTTTCCACTGTCTAGGAGTGTTGTTTGCTGCCCATGTATGCAGAGTATGACAGCTATTCGTGTTATACAAATGAAGTTTCCTCATGAGTTTGATCTCAATTGTATGCTAATCACGTTGTGACTTGTTATAAAACAAACACTCAACTTTATTATATTTAATATTATGAAACAAGCTTAAAACACAGAAGAATAATTTGGTAACCTGTTTTAGCTTGTTTGTCTCAATAGCTTTATTACACAACTTGCTAAATTATTCCAGCAACTTGCTAAACGTCAACATACTTCATTCAAATGACTTCACATTAAACATAATGTTTCCCAAAAACTTAGTATATGGAAAAGAGAAAAAACTGAACTACAGCAATCAGAAGTTTCCAGTAATTTTAGTTTTCATTATTACAGCTATCTGTCTTGTATCTCACTCCCCAAAACTGTCACATTAAACTTCTGTTAGTAGGAAACCATTTTGACAAAACACATAACATGGTAGTTTTAGTGTCTACTGCTTGGCCCTTATTCATTCCTAAAAGATAGTTCCTCACAAGGGATTTGATGTACAAAAATGCAATTTATGTCTGGAGAACCTCTGTCATTTTTACAGATCATTGCCTTTTTGGTTCATGTTCTCTCTCTCACTTTCAAATTATGTCAGCTCCTGTGTTTGATGTTAACATCAGTCCCAAAATGCAACATGGTCAAGTTACATATGTAGCATTGAAGTACAGTTATGTCATGGTCTCTTCAGTCAAACTATGCTCAAACAAACAAACAAACAAATAACCATGAACAAATTCATTTTCTGGTTACACAGTAAGGAAAAAAAAGAAAAACTTTTTCCTCACAATTTCTTGAAACAAAAAGAGATTAATTAATCACTGGTATTACCAGTTGACATTATCACAGACTGGGTAGGATTTTTATTTTCATGCTCCAGGAAACATAGTCATATGCTGGAATAGAGTTATTCACAGAACCATCCAAATTCAGGCTAAAGAAATAACAAAAATAATTACTCACCTTGAGCTTGCAGGTTTGGAACTCAATAAAACATTCTCTATCCTGAGATCTGAGAAACACAAAACAAAAGCTTTCTATCACCACTGACGATAAATAATTAGACATTAGATATTCAGCAAAACGAGTAAATGATATTTCAGTTCTGCAAATAATTAACATACATATATGTTATAGGAAAATCAATTGGCTTAAGCCTTGAATAGTACACTTTGAAAGAAGCACATTTTATGTTAGAAAAGCAGCCCAATAAAAAGCCTAAGCTTTCAAGTGTGTTCAGTCTTCCTCTCCCTATCGCCCAACAGTGTTCCGAGGAAAAATTAATTTTAAGCTCTCTCCTGGAACGGAGCGTTTGTGAATTTCCATGGAGACCAATAAACTCCAGGGATATCTGGATAGAGGAGGTTTAGACTGTACACCAGAGCAGTTCAAACTATAACTTGAGAAGTTTATTTGAACATAAATTGCTCCTTTAGAGAATTAATTACTTTAATGCTCAGAAGATATTAAAAAAAAAAAATCAGACTACATTCTAAGATTTTGATTCTAAGAATGGGAAATCAAATAATCAAAATAATAACAGAGGATATACATTTAATATTTGAACGGGATCAGAATGCTCTGTGACAGCTGATGAAAGTGCATCAGAGTAAAAATCTTGGGATGCAAAAATGGGATACCTTCTATAAAAGCAGAGGAAGAAAATAGATTAGTACAGCAAATCTCCTTTATGAGCATCAAACACAAATGATTCATCATTGAATTAACATTCATTTCATGGATCTGGATGCATTTTTTTATAATTGCTAAGATTTGTTGAATTTATCAATACTATAACCATGGTTATTACATTAATAAGGCTGGAGGTTACCCATTAGTTTAATAAGAACAATCTAAAATTGATTTTCCTGCAGCAAATTAGTTTCCAACTTTTTGTCTACGGGCATTTTTCTCTTTCCAGTACAACATTAATGAAGATTAATGCTCAAAATTTTAAATCTGGCAAATAAATATTAGAAAATACACAAAGTAAAAAAGTGTCTGTTTGAATAATAGAAAAGAAGGATGCATAGAAAAAATGTTGCATAAACATCATACTAAATTTATTTTAGTTTTATGCTAATTGCAATTAACATATAAAAGAAGACTAAATGCTATAGTGGTAATCTGCATGCTTTAGAGGAAATATGCATGTCTCTGTAATCTTAAAATTATTCAAGACATCCTATTAACAGATTATCCATTCAGTGCTTGCAGTGTTGCCAAGTTCTAACAATTTTTCCATGGTGTTTGCATTAGTTAAATTAGTTTGGTGTTTTGTTTTTTATGGGTTTTTGTTTGGTTGGTTTGGTTTTTTTGTTGTTGTTGTTTATTGTTGGGTTTTTTTTTTCATGACTCAAGGAACGGCACATTTTTTTTCCAAAGTATTTTAGACATGTTCAGAAAAGAACCTGAGGATAAAAATATGTATATTTGGCCTTTCTTTATCTTAAAAAAAAAGTCATGTTATTTTTATTTTTCAAGTTTCTAACAAAGTTTTGAGCTGGACATTTAAAAGTGAAAATCACATGGGTCCAGGATAACCTTGACAATGTTTCTTAGTTAAAGACCTCAGAATTTCCACCACAACAATGCATTCCACCTTAGGTCTCTTAAGCTGTTCTGTCACTACAGAAGTCATCATGCAATACTGCCGTTATATTTCGGGGCAGGGAGCGGAGGGAGGGAGAAAAAAAAACCCCAAACCCCCAAACCTAACAAAGCTTCTATCTGAAGAGTTTAACTTACTCTTATCTCTCCAAATATATTTTCCTGGGACATTCTTTTGTACTTTGTAATTTTCTTCCCTTCCCTTTTCTTTCCTTATGAAAGCAGCAGTATATGACCACTAATAGGAGTATCACAGCACAAGTGAAAAAATGTCTCTTAAGGTAACTATACTTTGCAAACAGTTGGTCTAAAAGAGTCTAAATTAACCTGTGGCTCACAACACATTTTTCTATTTTATTATTTTGAATGTCTGTGGGGACAATTATGCTAGAATATTTTGCTATAGTTTTAACCCATTGAAAAAAATGATTGAAATTGGGTGCATAAATTTAAATATTATTACCTTCCATCAGAGAGTCATTCCATTATAGCACCAGTCTAATCCTTACGTAGAAAACCTCCAAGTGCTTTAAACCAGGAAATTGTAGGTTAATAATCCTCAAGCATAATCCTAGTTCTGTTGTGAACTAAAATATTGATCTAGAAAAGTCACAAATTCTTTCTGTCTGCAAACTTTTCTGCTCCATAAAATCATCTTGGGAGTTTCAATTAAACTTTCTTGTGTACTTTGAGAAGTTTAGATGAAAAGTGGGTTTTTTTTGTACTAAGGATTATTTCTATATATGTAAAAATAAAATATCAATAAGATATATATTGCATTGACAGCAAATTAATCATACTTTGGAGAGAATAGAAACTCTACCTACTGAAAGTAATTTAGTTTTATTTTAAGTAAAAAGTGATTTATTCTCCAATTTGCAAACTCACACAACACAGGGCATTATTCAGCAACATTTAAATGCTTAACCAGTTCCCACTTTTGTAGGACGTTTCTTCAACAATTGTCAATTTTTTAAGGCTTCTTTTTCCTGAATTTCTTTAAATTTCACAGGACTCTATTGTCTGAAATCATCACAATTTTAGAAAAAAAAGGACGGGGCTATTATCCTGTGAAAATGCTTTCTTCTATTGACATTATCACTTAATTAAAAATCACTGATAAGAATGATCATTAACTAAGTAGACTACTGCATTTTCAAACTCCTTTTATAACACCACTTATTTAAAGGCACCATGGGAACTACCAGGGAGTAACAACTACTATATGATGACTCGGTACTGGGCAATGTTAGTGTGCCTTTCTTTCAACGTCTCAGAAAAAAAGGAAGGGATTAAAACTCTTCTTTCAATGGTCTTTTTGGACTTTGACTTTAAAATACTGGTAATAAATCAGCGTAGAGAACAAGCCTCACTACTTTTATGATGATGATTACCAAGATAAATTCCACTAGGAGTTCTAACAGCGTGTATTATCACCTTATTATCACCTTCCATCAATTCTTATTTCCTTGTGCAAAGGTTGCACCAATTATCAACAAACAAATGTTTGTTTACTCACTGATACTTAAATTTAGTTCCAGGAAAACATTGTCCAGAATTTTATTTCAGTCCCATTAGATACTATCCTGAAATATTCACACCAAAATGAAGATATAATTCAAAATTAAGAGTTTTCCAAGTAGGCTGTGAAAGAGTTAAGAATTTTTAACATTTCATTCAAGTGTAATTTTTTTTTTTTTTTTGACAGCCATTTCTAGTTAATTTTTGTATGTCTAAAATACTTGCTACTTTTGGAGAATACAAGATCCTTCTCTCCCTATTTCTCTTTAAGAAATTTATTCAATTTTTAGAGAAATAACATAATGTAAAAGAGACAAGTGATAGACTCATAGATTATTCCATTCTTCCACAACTGGAAACAGATTCAAGTCAGCCTACAGTAAAAGCAGTAGGAGTGCATTTTGTTTAGGATTGCTCTGTCATTTTACCTGATAACTGTGTCCTCTTCACTTAAAAAAACCCAAGCAGTCCCTACATATTCTCAAATGTGTGTTTGATCCATGGGATTTAAGTATCGCACTAGTTTTCCAACAACAACTATTTCACAACATTTTTCTATTCTTGTGGAATCAAAATCTTTGTCAATGTGATAAAATTTCTTGAAAAGACACAAAAATACCTGCTGAAGAAATAAAAAACTTCCATTAAATTTTATAATCCCATTTTCCTAATCTCTCAAGGGAATACTCTGATTTATGGCAAAATGCAGTCTTCCGTATTGCAAAGCCTAAAAATTCAAGAAGGTATCTAATTTAATACTTTTATGGAGATTATCTTCATAATAACCTACATAAACTTCTTGGCAGGTAATCTATACTTGCATAAAATACCTCTCTTTCCCAAAAAAAATAACCTTAACGGAAAATCGGATTTATTGCCAAAACATTACAGTTTGGGTTTCCCTAACACAGCATAGAGCCCATATTTTACATGACAATACTATCAAATGTTTTCTGTTAAAGGCTAACTTTTTCTTGCAGTATGCCTTTGGTAATTCCTTTTGTTTATGTGAACTGGAAGGGTTACATCTGGACTTCAGGGCAAATGATCTCTACTTTAACTCCAGTGGTCACGATGCCCAGACAAACACCCTAGAGTATGTTCTCGTTATTTACCAGGGTTAAACCTCACCATGCACTTTCCCCTTAAGTACCTGTCACTAAAAGTAATCTCAGGTGTAGGGCAGGCAGGGAAGGAACTATGGTATGCTTAAATAGGTCTTGAAATTTGGATGTTTGAGAAGCAGTAGTGTGGGATCTATTAAAGAATTTTACGACGTTGTACTGGAACTTGCAGTATTAGGCTGTGTTAAATTTTTGTGTTTCTGCACTCTATCCAGTTATTTCTGTTTTGTTTCTGTGCATTTTTTGGTGGTATTCTTGCATTTTTGTTGCATATTGTGGATAAGCTTTCTAATTTGCCAAGATCTTTGTAAATTTAAATCCTATCCTCTGGGGCATTTAGAACCCTGCCCAGCTGTCTGTCGGCCACAGATTTTTAAAGCTTATGGTTTCTTCCATTATTCAAATCTCTTTTTTTTAAACACTGAAAAACAACATGGCCAAAACAGACCCCTGCAGTACCTCCAGTTGAAATGATTAATAATAATTCCTTGTTAACTGAAAGCAATTTTTCAAACAGTTGGTGGTTACATCTGATTCATATTTTGCTGCTCTGCTTAAAAGAATGTAATAGCACACACCCCTACATGACCCTTAATAAAAATGTAATTATATCATACCTACTTTTTTTCCATCATGGAAAAAATTATGCTTTAGCAATTCATAAATAAATTTGTCTTACAGAGACAAAGCATAAAAAACATTTCAGAAAAAGTAATTCTTCTTTCATAATTAGCACCATTTATAAACAGTTTGAATTTTCCTCAGGCTGCACTGACATTAGCATCTGGCTTCAGCACAATATTAGTAATTTTAAAGTCAAAGTTGCAGGTGGTTTGCCACTTTAGTTATACACCCCTTCATAAGTGGTTATCTATAAAACCTCTACCATGGTTAAGAATGTATATACAGGTATCAGAGTACACATTATACTGCAAATATACACTCCTTAATAATGATAGCTTCTTTATATGCCTATGCTTAAGGAATTGATTTTAAATTATGTAAACCCTACTGGAGATGTTATATTTCATTTTCAAAGTAAGAATGGTTTATGTCAATTTAGTCTAACATCTTTCATGTTTGACTCAGTTCTTACTAACAATTGGAAATCAGAGGAGCCAGACAGGTTTTCACACAAAAATGCTGAAGTCCAACAGTATTTAGACAAAAATCTGTTTTGTTTTTTTCTCTCATGCTGTTGCAATTGTTCGTGGGAAGTGCTGGATACCCAATTATGTTACTATCTTTGTAACATGCAGATAAAATTGAGATTATTAATTTATCAACAAATGTGTAACATGCTAATTACCTTTACAGGGACTGCACATAAATTCTGATTAACTCATTCATAAGCATACCAAGTGAAACTACTGAGAGGAGTTGTTTTCTCTGTTTAAAAAGTTTTGGATATAATTTTATTTGTTAACAAGCTACTCACAAATATAAAACTTATAGTTGAGAAAGAACTGCTGACACCTCCTTAATTGAAGAATTGAACAGGACTGTATTATGAACTGGAAGGGAGGTAACTTCTGGTACTAAGTATGCTACATACTATCATCAACAGTTATTAGAGGTTATTATCGTACTATCATCCAACACTTATTAGAGAAAAGGCAGCTCTGAAACCACAGATCTGTCCATCTTCAGATAAAAGATTCAAATGTTATTAGCAACATTAAGTCATGTAACATGAATTATTTATTAATCAGGATCTCTCTATCCAGAGTCATAAAATCAATTAAATTCTTGAAAATAAAAATATGCAACCTGAATATTTGATCTAAGCCTTCAGTTTACATGTTAATCAGATTTTGAAACTGTTCTCAGAGTTCCTACCACCTAATTACAATCAATTTTGAGAGTTAACTATGTGGCAGAATTTCTATTACGTAAAAAATGATAGCGGTCAGAACTTTAATGTATTTAATGTTTTTAAAGCAAATTTAAAACTTTATTGGGACTGTTTTCCCCTTTCTTTTAATGTTTGAATTACATTTTTGATATGGCATTTTTGCGGCTGTTGGTCTGTTTTCTATTGAATCAATTTGTACATGAAGCAGAAACAAGTAACATCAGTATAATCTGGTGAATCTAGTAATTGACCATATAAGAAGGCCACTCCCACATCCTTGACTTTTCAAATCTTGGGCTTTTCTTGTGAGTACAGTCATATCACAGAAATTTCTATTCATGGCTAGTCTCACAAGTTGTTGCAACAACTAGGATGTCAATGTCTGTTAAGAATGTAAAAATCCCAGAATATTCTCCTTAAAACAAACCTCCAAGGCCCCTAGAAAAATGACTTATAGCCTGAGAAAAAACAGTATCTGCAGAAATGTTTAACCATATTGTTGTCTTGAAAAAAGCATCCCACAACATACACAAGGAACTAGGCATCACGTTGATTATGTTCATCCACCAAAGTGACTGATGTCTGCAATATTATGTGCACTCTGATATTCAGAGTTCCTATCTTATTCAGATATCCTATGGTATGCACAATTCTAAAACTGTAAAACATCAAAGGCTCAGACAAACATCACCTTCAAAATATCCTCTGCAAATCTTAATGAGTTTTAAAAAAAAAAAATCATGTCTTTGTCAGAAGACACACCACAAAGACTTGGGAATATCAACAAAAGAATAAGAGTCTGACTTTGATGTCCAAGTCAAAAACGAGTCCTGAATAAGTAATATAAACCTATTGGTGGAAATTGTGAATGACTGATATAAAACCTAACTGATTCCACAATTTACAGAACCCAGTAATACATCATAATGCCATTTAATACTAATAGAAAAATTAACACCGCATTCTTCTAAAACAAAACCAAAACCAAACAAAATAAAAAGCAGGAAAATCTACTCTGTAGACAAAAAACTACAATCTAAAAATTTTCACAAAAACATTTTACTTGCAATTTCACAGGAGGATGAAGTTATATGACGGGATGAATGAGGTTCAAGATGCTTAGCCTTTTAAATGTATTAGTTCCTTTCATAATGTCCACATATAAAAGTAGCTATATCAATATTGCTTATATTAATAACCCAGCTTTGGTGTTTGCACATTACTTTAAGAATAGAATGGAGAATATTCAGGAGTCTCCATTAGTTCCTCCAGGGCCTAGTTCAATATGACACTGTAATCCTGGTTAGTTCAGTATATAACAATGCAATTACTTGTTTTAATTTCTTTCAGTGAAAACTTGTTCTACATAAGAAGAAACAGAAAGAGAGAGAGAGAAACACCACAAAAATATTGGAAAATCATATGGTGAAAAAGAGAGCATTCTTTTTAAAGAATGTAAATTGAAGTCACTCAAATCTAACTTTGTAAAACTATGATTTATGCTAAAGATAATACAATGATGTGCTTTTACAAAATACATAACCTTTTGAAGGACACTATAACTGTGCTATGTTTTGTTAGCATTTGGGATAAGAAGACAAACCAGTAATAACATAGTTCAAATTCTAAGGACATGAGAAAAAATCAGAATTAATTGCAGACGTACACCACACAAATGATCACTCTTGGGAGTGCAGAATTGACAAGATACATCTATTTTATGATCTCTTTTGTTGTACTTTAGGTTATATCAAGAAACATTTCTTCCGTCAATTTGGTTTATGGAGGTGTGCTACTGAGTATGAAAAAATATGTTTATAAAAATCTTTTTACTGTGAAGTCTGGAAAGACAATTTGAATAGCTGGAAATTGTATTAAAGTCAACACTATTTTAAGTTTTCAGATATACTAGAATTATTAAAAGCCAGCGGACCTAGGTTACCAAATATTGACAAGTGACATACACTACTCTTAAAGCAACCATTGAAAATATCAATTATTGCTGCAGGACAGGTTTCCTCTTTATTTAACTTTCTAAAATATTGTTTGTATGTTTTTGTTTTAAAGAATGAGACAATTTCTGAAATCACATCATAAAATATGGTAGTTAAAAGGAAAAGTAAAAAGGTTTAGAGGCATGGAGTACTATGGTAACTGCTGCCCATTATTCACAACTGCCAACTTCTTTTTTTTTTTGGTGCAGCTTCCAGTTAAACCAATGTTTCAGAGCTCCCACTGGAGAACAAAAATGCACTTCTAATATAAAGAGATTAATGATTTGTCTTCTACAATATTACTTCACAGAATGTGTACGTCAAAGGCTAAGTTCCTGGTTCATCTCAAGCATGCAAGTGTGTGAGAAAACAATTTTGAAGAACTCCGAGTTTATAAACAAGCAGGTCTGTTCTCATCTCAACAGCTTGCTTTGCTGCAATTAACAGAGAAAAGTCTCAAGTTAAAAACACATTTGTTACAAATATGTCTCAGATTATTATTTCTACTGAAGAATTACAAATACTGAAAAAACAAAGTTTCTTTAAGAAATATTTGGGCTGTATACCCGAAGTTTATTGAGTATGTATTTCTCTTGGTGATGAGCTACACCATTTGAATATCTACAAAATATTACACCTGGCAAATCACACTCGGAGAAAAGAAAATACATTCCTAAAGTAAAAGCATTTTTTAATACTAAGTACCATTCTGTGTACTCTTCCGTTGTGATCACCGCAAACACGAATGAGTGCTAAGGAGCTGGTCTATGGGACTGATGGCTCAGAACATTAGAACAACTTCTTAGCATTCTCTTGTTTGAAATCATGGAGGAACATATATAATGGTGGACTGTACCATAAAATGGGGACATGTCCTGTAAGTGTGACTAACAAGAATGACATGTTGGGCATTGCTGTAGATGATGTAATGTGTAACATCACTTTGTTCATTTATGATCACTGTCCTGGTTTTGGCTGGGATAGAGTTAAATTTCTTCCTAATGCTGTGTTTTGGATTTAGTATGAGAAGAAAGTTGATAACACACTAATGTTTTCAGTTGTTGCTAAGTACCCTGTTAGTCAAGGACATTCAGCTCAAGAAAAATAAAACAAAACAAGCTTTGGGAGGGAGCACAGCCAGGATAGCTAGCCCAGCTGGCCAACAGGGTATTCCATGCCATGTGACATCATGACGTCATGCTCAGTGTATGACTGGTAGGCATGATCCAGGAAGTACCGATCGCTACTTGGTTATCGGTCAGTGTGGGTGGTGAGCAATTGCATTGTGCATCACTCATTTTGTATATTCTATCACTATCATTATTATTTTCCCTTTTCTGTTCTATTAAACTGTCTTTGTCTCAACCCATGAGTTTTTTTCATCTTACCCTTCCTTATGGCTGCGTGGTATTTGGCTGCCTGCCAGGTTAAACCACAACAATCTTTTTTGGCGCCCAGAATGGTCTAGAAGATTGAAACTATGTTCATTAGGACAGCTATAAAATAAAAATGGTGTTTTATGGGGTTGCTGTCAACAAGGATTTGGAGATTGCTCTGTCCAAGAGCAAATGATCTGAAGTTTAGAGGTTAGAAAAATGATGGTGTGGTCTAAGTTGCAACATTTCAAAATCTGTTTTCATTCAGGAATGTAGAAACTTACCTTTTATTGGGGTAGTTAGTTTGTGGGAAAAGCATGCAAGAAGCAAGTTCATGACATTATTATAGTTAACAGAGAAGTGTTTGTCAAAAGAGACGGAATGAACAGGCTCACAGCTCTGCTGTATCCAGTTCATAGTCACTTGCTAGGAAAAGTAACTCTAAATCCCACTGGGAAGGACTGGAGTTTGGATGTCCCTCATCCTTGACCTGTCCCTGTGCCTTTGGATGAGCAAATAAATCTTTCACATTCTCGCTTTGAAGATACACTTCAAAACCCCACAAATTGTTGTGCAGTAGAACTCCTGTCTCATGGATGCATCTTTCATTTATGTTTAATTGTTTTTCACAGTGGAAAATTAAACATATCACTATTTCTATCAATTATCAGTTTCGGGTACCTTATGACAAGGAAGTTCTTTTGTCCTTTTATTAGGGTCAAAGTCCTAGGTGCTTGTCATTATGTGATGAAGCTTACTTGAAGACACTGTTTAGATGAAGGAAAGACTGACTACATCTACCTGGTAGTAACTGCTTAGATAAATGACAAATGAGCTGGAAAACAAACAAGCAATAGACAAACTTTTTCACATAACCATTGTGAGCTTCACACTTCTTTAAAACATCTGGGGCAGGAGACCAGTAGCTGACAGAAACCGTGGTGACAGCTGCTAATCAGCCTTAGATGGGGAGAGTCACAGAGACTGGCCCAGAACCACATGGTCAGTGTATGCTGACTACCTGACATACAAAGTAATAGATAGCAAAACCAATAATTCTTTGGTAAGAGACACACACCCACAGGTGTCCAATGCTGTGTCAAAGTGGAGCCTTAGAACACAGGGGTTGGCTGCCCGGCCAGATTGGGTGCACTAGCCATTAGCCTGAGAGTTGTGCTCCTGGGACCCTGGTGCTGGGCCTGGCTGGGTGTCGTGGTTTAACCTGGCAGGCAGCCAAATCCCACGCAGCCGCTCGCTCACTCCCCCCGCCAGTGGGGCGGGGAGAGAATCAGAAGGGTGAGAGTGAGAAAAACTCGTGGGTTGAGATAAAGACGGTTTAATAGAACAGAAAAGGGAAAATAATAATAATAATGATAGAATATACAAAATGAGTGATGCACAATGCCATTGATCACCACCCGTGCTGACCCATAAGCAAGTAGCGATCGGTACTTCCTGGATCATGCCTACCATTCATATACTGAGCATGACATCACATGGTATGGAATACTCCATTGGCCAGCTGGGCTGGCTGTCCTGATTATGTTCCTTCCCATCTTGTGTACCTAGCTCAGTCAGTAGATATGGGAGCTGTCCTTGGAGTAGAAGAGTACTTAGCAACAGCTGAAAACATCAGTGTGTTATCAACATTCTCCTCATACTAAATCCAAAACACAGCATTAGGAAGAAATTTAACCCTATCCCAGCTGAAACCAGGACACTGGGCCGCAACCACTGGGCCCTGGCTCATGTGAATGTGAAGTGTGTGAACTCGCTGTGGAATAGAAATGCTAGAGAAGAAATTGCAGACCACCAGATGTATACATCCCGCTTAGGAAATTCACCTCTGATCCTGTCTCTAAGCAGTGCTGTTATGCTCCTGCAGCTGTACCACCAACATTCTTCATGAGAGTATTAAAGAGAGATGAAGCAAACAGTCTATTTTTCAGATGTGCTCAGTCAGGGTTCCACAGCCTCTCTAGGCTACTTGTCCTGGAGTTCAGCCACCCTTGTGATGAAAAGTTTTTTCTAAAAACCAGCTGGTATTTCTTGTGTTACACTTTTTTTTTGTAATATTACCACTGTGCAATATTGGGCAGAGCCTGGCTTTGTCTTCTCTGTATACTCTCACCAGGTATCTGTACACACCAATAAGCCCCCCTCCAAGGCTGTTCCTTCCCAGGATTAACAGACCCAGCTCTGCAGCTTCTTATGAGATTCCCCATGCTGCAGCCCCCAACCACTTTGGCGGCCTCCCTGGAGTTACTCCAGTAGGTTAGTGTCTGTCCTGTGTGTAGGAGCCTCAGGCTGGGGACAGCACATAGGTCCCGGACAGCAAAGCAGGATCCTTCCCCAAATCTGCTGGCTGCACCCTTGCTCGTGCAGCCTGGGATGTGGCGGTGGCTTCTTTGCTGCCTGAGGGTGCTGCTGCCTGATGGCCAACCTGGTGTCCCTGGGGCCCTGAGGCCTTTTCTGCTGCTCCCAGCCAGTCATCTGTGACCTGTTCTGCTACAGGGTTTTGTCCATCACAGGGACTGGGCTTTACATTTGCTTTTGTTGAATACTTTCATTAATACTTTGAGAAATGAAACAAACATTACTTACTTTACATAGGAGACTACACAAAAAGAGTCATAGAATCATAGTATTATTTAGGTTGGAAAAGACACTTAAGATCATCAGGTACAACCATTAACCTAATACTGTCAAGTCCACCACTAAACCATGTCCCTAAGCACCACATCTACATGTCTTTTAAATACCTCCAGGGATGATGACTCAGCCACTCCCCTGGGCAGCCTGTTCCAATGCTTGATAACCCTTTCGGTGAAGAAATTTTTCCTAATATCCAATCTAAACTTCCCCTAACACATAGAATCACAGAATCATTAAGGTTGGAAAAGACCTCTAAAATCATCGAGTCCAACCATCAACTCAACACCACCATGCCCACTAAACCATGTTTCTAAGTGCAACATCTACACATCTTTTAAATACTTCCAGGGATGGTGACTCAACTACTTCCCTGGGCAGCCTGTTCCAAGGTTTGACCACTCTTTCGATAAAGAAATTTTTCCTAATGTCCAACCTAAACCTCCCTTGGCACAACTTGAGACCTATTGCTTATTACTTGGGAGAAGACACCGACATCCACCTCACTACAATCTCCTTTCAGGTAG